>NC_091929.1:11064348-11364348 GCF_041260155.1 Ptychodera flava
GATGGATGAGTTTAGTTTGTTTCTCAAACCAACATTTATCAGATCACCATCTCCATCTCTTGCTGTGGTGAAAAGTCATCCTTTTACCCACAAGGCATTTCCATATCATGCGGTTTGACCCCCCACCCCCAACCCCCAACCCCAGCACAAGACAAAAGCTGTTTAACATAGCAAGAGTTAAAGTGCAAGTGAAGGGAATTCAATTTGATATACTGTCCTCAACGAGTACAAATGTACATGTGCTAGTGTGTGTAGAACAGACCTCGTTAACTTCGAGAATTTATCAAGTAGTTCAGTATTTGCTTGTGTCTTCATTCGTGTCCTTTGTTAATGGTTGATTGATTCATCCATTGATTCATGCATTTTATTATTCTGTAATGCAGGTGACAGTGAATACAAACATTGCTGATTTGAACACATACTTAAAACATCTGATACAGTCAACCAACATGAAATGCCTCACTCCAGACAAGGTAAGGTTTTGTTGTTATTTACAATTTATTTCAATCAACAAGAAGTTGAAGTTGAAATGATTCTGTTATAAATGTGCTCAAAACAACTGAGATGTGTAAGATTTGATTTACATATTTAAAAAATTGACTCTGATATTTAGACTTTTGATGAGTATTGGCTAGATAACATGCAGTTTTATAAGCCATGATTTGATTGGTTCATGCCTGCTGAATGCTCTCTAACATGTAGCCCAATTGGTCGATTTCAGGCATTGAAAGGTCAGTGTGGGTTCATGGCAGCCAATCTGTATGCCAAGTCTATCTTTGGTGAAGATGCATTAGCTAACTTGAGCGTTGAGAAACCGTACAATTCAGCCCCAGAAACTCCAGTGGTTGGTCACATCAGAATCCGAGCAAAATCACAGGTAATTATATCTTAAGTCCTCTCATTCACTTATCCTGGGTCTCTCCATTTTTATTGAGATACTCAACACTCTCCATGAAAGTTGAGACGGTCAGTTTTGGACATCTTGTTGAGATTTGTTGAACCCTCTCACGAGCATGGTATGGCCCAAACCCATTGATGGGTGATTGCGGGACCTGTTTCTAGGATATTTGGGTGAACTGGTCAAGTGTATGGTCTTGCTTCATTCATTTCAAAACAAATAAGGTCATGAACTCAAAACAATTGCAGGCCTCCAGTCCTTCGCAATACTTCATTGCAAAGAGATTCTGTAAAAATGTATGAAGTACAGATGTTTTGTGATGTATGTTACATATTGCAATAATAAAAATTATTTGGTTCATCATACAGATATTTTTATCTCAGAATAGCATTGCCTTGAATTTTCAAGTTTACCAAATTCAAAATGGCCTCATTATCCATGATTTTTCTTCAGAAACCTTAAGGGCTTCCTGTTATCACAAAAGTAAATTTCAGATGGTTCTAAAACTTACTTCTCACAAACTTTCATATGGCAGGAATGGTTGTTTTAACCCTCTCACCCCTATTGTCAAATACAAAGGTCAAATTTTTGACCCAGAAAACGATACAGTTGAACCAAAGTTTTACAGTGAGTAGGTTATCCAGTTCATCCCGATTCTCTGTAAACAGGTCCACGCTCACCATTGACAACAATGGGTTGGGTCCAATTCATGGTAATGAAAACTACTACAATTTTTTTGAAATGTGTGAAGAGCTTTGGGTTCACTACACCTAAACAGAAATAATTGTTGTGTTTTGGACAGGTCATCTCTCTTTAAAGCAGAACATTCAAATTTCTCTTTTTCGTCTTTCCATCACAGGGTATGGCATTGAGTCTCGGAGACAAGATCAACATGTCTCAGAAAGTCGACAAATCAAAACTACCAACAGAAGACTAACAAAGAAATCTAAGTTTTTTTGTGAGAAGATCAGAACCATGCTAGAACTTTGTGTAGGAGAAGAAAAACCCAATATTGAGAACAGAAATGCAGTACTGCCACCATTTTAGGGAATAAGCATGATATTTTACTGCATGTAGAGAAATATATGCAAATTGCAATTTAGGCATACCTGAAGAACAGTGGATCCAAATATTATGAAAACTACCAGGTATCCTGAGGGGGCCTCCCTAACTTTTTGAAGTATGGCCCCCTAGGATGGTGATTTTTAAAATTGTTCAGCATAGGTCCATATTCTTTAGCTGTGCCGTAATTGCTTTCAGCCCTCAATTTGCATATTAGCAAAGATGCACCTGTGCACAGGTGGCTTTCAGCTTTGGAAAAGACTTTGAAAGATATTTTTACTTCAATATATATATATCAGTGATTTTACTGAGTTCTAGTGTCATTGTGATACCATACATTGAAGTGCTGATTTAATTTATGCAAAAATTATGGGTATTATCAACTGAATCGCTCAAGCTAGAATTAGCTCATTTCTGATTGGTTGATGCCCTTGGTGGAGGTAACCAAACACTGTCAAGCTACTCAAAAATTAACAAAGTCTTCATAAAGCCTGTAATAGCTTCAAATATGGCCTGTGAGTTTCTGTTGTGATAATATTGTGTTCAATTAGCTGCTACAGATGGACTGTGATGTATGGAGCACAGCACAGCCAGTGACTGGCTCACTGTTATGGCACTGGATAATTGACAAACACAAAATGAGGGCCATTCAACTCTCCCCGACCAAATCTAACCAGTCTTTGAGGAAAAAATACAGTCCAAATGTTTGGGTTTCAGTTTGGACTACTTTGTGCATTAAGATTTTAATTACAGCGGTACACTGATTGGAAAGGAGCCTGCTTATCGTAAAAGTTCATTCTTACTTTCCTGCACTCATTGATGGAAATTATGATCACATGGTGATGGATTGCAATAAAATAATATTCTGTTTTCTGCATGAGAATCGCTCACCAGGACTGTTTTTTTTGTCACAGGGTTTTACTGGAGTTTAATTATTATGATGTCACAAGCAGGAACCCTACATAGAAAATGTTCCTGCATTGTATCCATCTTTCATTGTTACCAGTCTTTGCCAAGGGTAGCCATCACAGTAATATCATCTGTTAGTAATGCAAAGTTAAGTTGTAAAAGATGAGAAATGTAAGCATTACAGCTGTTAACAATAAAGAAGATGAAAAGACACCACTGTCTGGTCTCAATTCACTGTATAGTTTCCCCTCCATGGGGAAATTTTCTCCGATGAATAATATGACTTGAGAGTAGGCTGTGCCTTGAAAGTATAAGATTTCAACTTTTGCTCAAATTTTCGTAAAGGAAACTTTCAGCTACTGTTGTTCAAAATCAAAATTGGGGATCACCTTGCAAATTTTGGTACTTTGGAAACAAGTTACCTCAAATTTACCAATGTTTTAAATTCAAAATGGCCACCACCTCTGTTATTTCTATGGGTGAACAAATCTTTTTTTCCAAAAAAATAAGCTGGTGAAAACTGTACTTAGACTGTAAACTTCAAAATGAACCCTCACATGCAGCAGACCAAAAATGTATTTTAAAGAACCTCAAAGCGTTCAGTGCCATAGTTTGGGCCAAACTCAATGTTATCAATGGCGAGTGTGGTCCAATTTACAAGTTCATAAATGTGAAGTGTGGTTGTCGGCCAGACAGCACAATTTTGACTATTCCCGTATCTCACTGCTACGTCTTCAATTAAACAAAATCATGGATAAAATGAATTAAACAATTTGTTTTATTAAGAAAATGGGTAATTAAATTTTGTGTGCCTTTTTGTGTTTCTCATGTTCATATATACATGTAGTTTGTGGTGATGGGTGTTACTGAACCAGCTGCAAGGCGTGTAAGTTTTGATGGATGTATGACCTTATCACAAGCAATGATTTGCACGTCTCTGCATCATGCGATGATTCAAGTGACGTTAAGAGCAGAATTCACTTGAAGCTGTAAAAGGTTGATTGTGTGTGTCTGTATATTGAACTTGTTCACTCGGAATTCCTTGTAAATTGGACCACAGCAGTGAGATACGGGAATAGTCAAAATTGTGCTGTCTGGCCGACAACCACACTTCACATTTATGAACTTGCATGGGGGAGGGAATTTTAATCTAATGGAGGGCATCTTGTCTGCTGAATCAATGTGAGACAATCCCCACATGCCAATGAGTTTTAAATAGGGCCTCGTGTATGATATCTCTATTCTTTCTGTAACGATGCCTTGACAACTGAAACGGGGGAGATGATAGAGTTGTTGGAAAGGTAATGGTAATCAAAGACATAAAAACAGAAGATACATTGTGGAGAAACCAAAACCTTTATTTGGTTGTGACTATATCATTTAAGTTACAAATATTCAATAACTTTTGCTGGAAAAGCAATACCAGAAAACAAAAAAACATGAAAATTACAACTTGTTCTGCACTACATTTGTACACACACATACTTGGAAAAAACAACAAAAGAAAACAATTTCCCTGGAAAAATTAGAAAGAAAGTTAATTTAAATTCATTGCAATTTAGAGAATTTTTCACGCATTGATGTTTCTTGTATTTTCAGTCAAGACATTGGAATATCTCAAGATGTCTTTCCTGGAAATTGGAAGATTTTGTGTTCGGGTTTTGATATTTACAAATGGCCAGTGAAGACGGCCTCTGCATCACATTAGCCAGTGAAGACTGCTTCTTCATCACATTGGCCAGTATAGACGGCTTCTGCATCATATTGGCCGGTGAAGATGGCTTCTGCATCATATTGGCCAGTGAAGATGGCTTCTGTATCATATTGGCCACAAAAGATGGCCTCTGCATCACATTGGCTCGTAAAGACGGCCTCTGCATTGCAATGGCTGGTAAAGACGGCCTCTGCATCACATTGGCCAGCACAGATGACTACTGCATCTTCTATGCATAGATTGATTGATGATAATGGCGTGAATGTTTAGTTTAGGATCAATCAGAATCATCACTTTGACCTCTGAACTTTGAAATAGCCAATTAAAGCATGGTTTCAGACTGAACATTCTGCATTATTGTAAGTTACTGAATTGTCACATAATATAACCTTTTTTTCAGTTCTTTAATACAAAATTACAAACCGGAAGATGGAAGTTAGTTTAGAAAGTTTTGTTGTTTTGAACAATCTGTTCAAAGAAAGCCTGTTGTGAAAACCCTTGATGAGAGATACCTGGACATACTGAAAGTAGATTAATTTAAATATTGGTCACCAGTCACTTTATAGGAAAACTAGTTTTTCATTGCATTGTGTTCATTCCTATCTGAACATTTTCACAACATGTTTATTTAGTATGGTCACAGCAAAGAAAAGACATACCATTGTGAGAACAGGAAAATACATATGACAAATGCCAGGCCTTGACAATGCTTGTAGACGGGAGGAGTATTCTGTTAACCTTTAAACAACCATGGTTTGCTAAAAGCCTCATTGATTTCAATGATTACTGTGGACCTGTCCACAGGGAAATGGGGTGAATGGATCAAAACATTTTGTGGTATATCTGGATTTTGTCATGGTTCGGTTACTAGCAATTCGATGGTGCTTGAATGACAAATTTGGAATGTCACAGATTGATGGTTACCCAGATTGATGGTTACTCGGATTGATGGTTGCTCACAGATTGATGGTTACTCAGATTAATGGTTACTCATAGCTTGATGGTTACTCAGATTGATGGTTACTCAGATTGATGGTTACTCAGATTGATGGTTACTCAAAGTGTGTTGGCTCTTAAGTCATTGGCAAGTGTGAGTTGACCACATTATGAGTCCTAAACCAAACATTGCCTGGCTGTAGACACAGGTGCTTTTTTATGATTCAATGGAGAGAGAAAGTCATTCATTTATTCATCTTTTACTGATTTCTACTCAAATGCAGCAAAAACAGTAATTTTCAGTAAAGCACGACAAAAAATGACAAGTTTATACAGAATTATTCCAAAAAAGCGTTGCAACATTTATCATGTTGGAATAGAAAAAAACCCAAAAGCACTGTGCAATATATACACATGTACATACTCCAGAGATTTGATTAAATTCACAAAACTGAACAAAATGTCTTCCCTTTGTGGTATACAATTGAATTCTGCTAATAACTTACTACAAAATATATTAAACTAGCATCAAAAGTCACAAAAGCTGTTTCAATCACACATCTTGGAAAGAAAGAAAGAAAGAAAGAACGCAGTTGCTGTATAATGATCAGATATGACCTCTGACCTCTGAAAATCAGATATGAACTCAGACATCTGACCTCTCAAAAGTGAGAACTCATCTATATTACGCAAGTTTGTACAAATCAGACACAACAATCCATCTCATCGTACCACTGCTGTCAATCAAAGTTTGTACAAACCAGGTCTGACCTTTGACCTGTCATTAATTCTTTTTTTGTACAAAATCAGGCCTCAACTTTGACCTGTCACGAGAAAGAGAAAATCTTATAAAGCCAACGTTGAGGAATGATACAAACAACAGTGGAACAACTTTTTTTTCTTGTTTACAGTGTAACCTGAAGTGAATTTGAGCACCCTCCCAAAACACAATTTGAGATGAAATCCTATCACAACTGACAAAATATGGCTTTATACAAATATTGAGAACGAGCTTACAATCCCTGCAACCCCCGAAAGACATTGAAAATATTTTTGTGAAAATATACATGTCCTGTACGTAAAATGATGAGCACTGTCAATAAATAAACAAAATTTCATGCAATAGATAACAGACATGTTGCGTCTACTATTGCTAGATATTACTGTTGTCATGTCCATATTTGGAAATCATGCATATTCAAAATTTTTCAACAGAACACTGGGCTGATATTTACAGTCCATCGATCAAAATATTTCTTAGCAACTGTTGAGATATCAGCCAATCAAAAAGCCTCATAGAGTCGTTTGTCTGGCACATATTTGAAAGAGTTCATAGCATTGGATACATCGGCTACCAATCACCAATTCTCATTTCAAATTTCCTCCAATGAGAAGCAGCCACTTTCACCTTCTTGAAACCATTCTCTGATGCTGGGTTTCCATTTCCTTTTGATGGTTAAACTCGCCAAGACATTTGGAGACCGTTATGGCTGCTTCTAGATTACTCAAGGCTAAGTTGGCAAGATGACGTTCATACCGTGATAGTTGCCTGAAAAGAAAGAAAAAAACAAAATCATTACAAAATTGGAACACATTCAGCTAAACTGTCTTGACATTCATTTAGGACTTACACTGGCTCTATATTCAATCTCAGTGTTTCTGTGACATATCAGGTGAGAGGGAGATAATGATTACAAAAATGACAAAAGGTGATTTTCAGCCAGGTCACTTTTTACCACACAATGCCAGGAAAGTCCATATTCACACACACACACACACACACACACACACACACACACACACACACATGCCATTTTGTGTGGAGCTTACTCAGTGTGTTATGATCACTAAAACTACGCCATTTATTTATCTACTTATCTCCTTATTTCAGATGTAAACACATCCATACGGAAGAAAAACAGTTACAGTATCTCTAAGAAAAATGACTTCTACATGAGCAAAAATTAGCAAAGGAAAAAAAGAACATTATCATGGCTTTGCTGTGTACCTTGAAAAACAGACCATCATGGAAATCCGTGGAAAGATGTTTGAATTGCATGAAATTTTTGCCACACTTGATGATACACTGATGTGCAATGCCCATCATATATTTTTACACTACAAATACTTGGAAATTGGAAACAAAAGATACTCACCGTCTTGCAGTACTGGAATATCTGACTAAGTTTTTCAGAATCAATGCTGTCGTTACTCGTATGCTTTTTGTGACAGGGCCTTCATTCTCCCCCTACAGGTTGAAAAGATACCGGCAAATGAGTGAGAGTTAATTCAACCACTCATGAAATCCTGTTTGTAGGTTACCTAACTTGTCATCTCATCAAATTCTGTTGCAATTTCATCTAACATTCGTCATTTGTTTACCCTTTTCCTGCCAAGTCCATATTTCACCACCAGGTCAAGATGGTTAAAATTAAGGTGGTTGGAAAGGCTAGAGCGTCAGTTATAAATTTCAACAAAACTATTAAAATATTAAAGTAGTCAACATTCTCTGTGGAATAAAAAAAACTAGACATTTGGGCACAAAGGCATTGCAGAGTTATAGCCTGTTAAAACTTCTGAAAAACTGACCAAATAAGAAGAAGTTGGGGAGTCCTTAGTGTATTAACTATGGTAGAGGTCCCCTAGCTTTTAATAAAATGTTTGAAAAGGGAAAGTCATTATTTGCTGTTTTTCAGGAAAGTTTGACAAGGCGGTGCTGGCATTCAGAGTGAGTGACTGCTATTGTAAATGCATTTTTAGATTCTTTGAGTGTCAAAGAGGTGTCTAAAGTGAGATTAACCAAAAAAACTGCTCTATGACTTCAAAAGAGGGGTGCAAATATGGCTTGTTTTCAACATTTTTGACAGAATAACAGTTTTCCTACATAATTGTATACCAATTTAATCCAACTTTGAAATGAGATATGGACATGGAATTTTTACAACATATTAACAAGGTGTCAGATAAGATTTGTACGGCACAATTTTCGTGTATTTGAAGTACTTTTTGAAAAATCACATTTTGAAATTTGAAAGAATTTTTAATAATTTTTTGATATATAAACCCATGTAAAATCATAAAAACAAATTTTATTTACAAATCCTGCCATACAAATCTTACAATAAATAGTGTCAACATATTTATAACTAATTTGGTAATATTTATACTTTCCAATTATTATTAATTCAAATATGTAAAAAAATATGAAAAATTAAATTTTATTATTTACTGGTGTCATATTTCAAAATCATGGGTGCAAATATACAATCTTTATGTTTCTTTGGAGAAAATATTAACTTAGGGAGTTATCCTGAAAATTTGAACTACATATCTTGATTCTAACACTTGAAACTTGACATTAACTGTGAGAAAAGAATTGGTGCAAAAATAGCCTTTCCAACCACCTTAATGAAACACAACATATTCCATATGATGTATTTTAACATAATACTGTACATTTGAAGGCTGTTGAAAACATAATACTGTAAAGTTGATTATTTTTGGACAAAAGATGCTATAACATACCAAGCCAAGTGGGTGAAAATACGTCATGTTTTGGCTCAATACTGCTTTTGACTGAGTTGGCTGATGGGGAAGTGATACAGTTATTACTGTCTGGCAGGAAAGGGTTAACAGACATTTCTGACAAATCAGTTGATGCCAGGTTTGCAAGGTTCCATGAAAAAATTCACTGCCTGTGCCTCATACATCCTATTTCACAAGACGATTTGGTCACGTTGACTTTGTGAAATTGAAGCACTGTCCCTTTTAAGACTGCAAATTATATTAAAGGGATACAGTCGTCCGAAATGCGCTCAAAGGTCGTATGGGACCCATACGATAAGGTAAACACAGTATCCAAGGCACAATGGTGATTGATGAAAGTTAAAACATGTCTGTCATAATCTACATCATATAATTTAAATGTTGCAGCTATGATGATGAGGTGCATCTACATATCGTTCATGAAATACATTGTTTGTGAACAAGAAACTCACACAGGTGCAATTCCGACCACGGTTTCCCTTTTAAACAAACAGGATGAAAATGTGCCTTTGAGTGTTTTGCCAGTTTGAGAATCTGTTTGCATTTAACGTTTGGCTGCTTCTCTTTATAAGATGCAGAATCAGTCAACAGTACTGTTTCACAAAGATATCTACTATAAAACAAAGGAATGAGGGCGCCCTAAGGAGATTCTTATAACTGAGATAGGATCTAAATGAAGTGTGGTCAGTTGAACTCACTCTGGGCAATGCCCTTCTCATTGATATCGTGTCTATAGAGTTGAGGGCACTCTTAAAGATTATTCTCTCACTGAGATGTATTGTCCTGACTGTGGTCAGTTGAGGGCATGCCACGTGATTCCCTTTTCACTGAGATCATTCAGTTGAGGGCGCTGTTAGAGATTACCCTCTCACTGAGATTTTGCCCTGACCATGGTCAGTTGAGGGCACTCCATGTGATTCCCTTCTCACTGATATCATTGTTTAAAAACTGTACTGTCAGATGAGGGCGCTCTTAGAGATTATTCTCTCACTGAGATTTTGCCCTGACCATGGTCAGTTGAGGGCACTCCATGTGATTTCCTTCTCACTGATATTGTCTAGAAACCGTACTGTCAGTTGAGGGCGCTGTTAGAGATTACCCTCTCACTGAGATTTTGCCCTGACCATGGTCAGTTGAGGGCACTCCATGTGATTCCCTTCTCACTGATATCATTGTCTAAAAACTGTACTGTCAGATGAGGGCGCTCTTAGAGATTATTCTCTCACTGAGATTTTGCCCTGACCATGGTCAGTTGAGGGCACTCCATGTGATTCCCTTCTCACTGATATTGTCTAGAAACTGTACTGTCAGTTGAGGGCGCTCTTACAGATCTCTCTCACTGAGATAATAATCTTGAACATGGTAATTGAGAGTCTTCAATGTGATTCCCTTCTCACTAAAGACTAAACCTAAAGTAGCAGTATTCAAGTATAATTCTACCACCTTGTTTTCCCAACTAAAAAACTTGGTACCATTTTTCTAACTTACCAAGAGTTCTTTCAATGTTGGCACATTAAGACTCCTTCTGATGGCATGGAATGCTGTGTGTGCGTTATAAATCAATGGTTGAGTTGGTACAGTAGCTTCTGGAGCCGCAACACCCTTCGCTACTTGCTCAGCCCGCTTTGCTGCTGCCTCCTTCAAAGCATTCTCATTGCAGTGTTTCTCCTGTTGGTCAGACCACAAACCATGTTAAAAATAATGGAAGCTACATCACTAGTGATACACTTGGTGCTGTCTGAGCCAAACACTGCCAAATAAAATGAGGCCTATGCTTGACTCTACAATTGTGGAAAATATCAATATATTTGCACTAGACCTACTTTAACATGAACTATTACACGTAAAACAACATACTTGTAACATTTGTTAAAGGCAGATGTTATCAGCGAAGTTAAGTTTCAAACATCTCAGCACAGAAGATATTAGTTTGATCTTCTTTACACTCCAATGAAGGTCAAATCTACTTCCTTTTCTCAAACATGTAGGTAGTGGTTTTGTTGAAATACTGACCTGTCCATCAGTGTCATGTGCTAAAACATTGACCTGTCTGTCATTTTGATGTGCTCGAATATTGATGTGTCTGTCATTGTGATCTGCTGAGATATTGACCTGTCTGTGTTGTGATCTGCTGAAATATTGACCTGCCTGTATTATGATCTGCTCAAATACTGACCTGTCTGTGTTGTGATCTGCTGAAATATTGACCTGTCAGTCATTGTGATATGCTGAAATATTGACCTGTCTGTAATTGTGATCTGCTGAGATATTGACCTGTCTGTCATTATGTGCTAAAATATTGACTTGTCAGTCATTGTGATATGCTGAAATATATGACCTGTCTGTAATTGTGATCTGCTGAGATATTGGACCTGTCAGTCATTGTGATATGCTGAAATATTGACCTGTCTGTAATTGTGATCTGCTGAGATATTGACCTGTCTGTCCTTATGTGCTAAAATATTGACTTGTCAGTCATTGTGATATGCTGAAATATATGACCTGTCTGTAATTGTGATCTGCTGAGATATTGACCTGTCAGTCATTGTGATATGCTGAAATATTGACCTGTCAGTCATTGTGATCTGCTGAAATATTGACCTGTCAGTCATTGTGATCTGCTGAACTATTGACTCTCTGTCAGTCATTCCGCTGAAATATTGACCTGTCTTGTTAGCTTAATTCTGCTGAAATATTGACCTGTCTGTCATTCTCATTCTGATTCTGTTGAATACTGACTTGTTGTCTTTGTGATTAAGCTACAAGTTGACTTGTCTGTCAACATGATTCTCCTGGAATAATGACCTAGCTGTCAAAATGATTTATCAGAAATATTGACTTCATGACAAACTTCGAGGAACTGCTTTGATAGTCACTGGATCAGCGGTGAAATACTGACCAATCGGCAATTCTAAGCAGGTGATTTTACAAACAGCCTACCTGTATATGACTGACACACGACCATCTTTGTCTTCGTATTCGGTCACAATTTTCCCACATGCAAACACCCTCAAAACTTTCTTTGGAACAGTGGATGCGACAAACGTGATTGTATAAACCTTTAACACTCTTCATAACACTGAAATTGAGAAATTAGATATGGAATCATTTTGTAGTTATCTTCATGATATGAATATCACAAAGTAAAATACACAAAAAATGGTAGCTCCTGTTATGAACAGCTTTTGAATCATTAATGGCTACAGTTCCTACAAATTTAATGTCACTACTAATGTAATTGAGCCGTAAGTTTTTAATGTTACATTTTTTCAACACAAGCTCATTAGGTCAAATAAAATTCCATCTTTAACCCATGAAATTACACTGGAAATATTTGGTTGCCACATCTGCAGCAATTAAAGCACACTCATCTATACAGATGGCTGCGTAATATATTTATATAGATATCAGCAGTGGATGAACAATTGTACACGTAAATGGATTCTCAAAGAGGCCGTCAACAATCCCGGGTTCTTACTTAGTACTTGTTGACAATGACTATTTGTATGTTGATAGTCCTTTTTTTTCTCTTCTCAGTTGTATACACTTAATGACTCTGTTCATCAATAAGATGATAAAAAAACCCTGCCCCTTTCACGGCAAAGAACATACCAATAACTTCTTTCTTTCAAAGATTACATATAAATACGCAATTGGTCTTCCAGATTGACATAAAATTTGGCTCTATCAGCTGGTATGGTTGTTTTGCTCGTAGTCTATACGGTATCAAAAGTAGGACACTGCATGCCAATTTCTATTTCACAAGACATTTTCTAATTTGTTCAGAGGCACAATATTTCAAAAGTTGCACTACAGAATGCCCTAGGTGCAGTTTCCAGTATGCTGATATGGCATTTTGTCAAGTCATACAGTAAATCTACAGTGCATATGGTAGCAGTAAGAATAATGAAATAAACTGCATATGCAACCTGTGAACACACCTCCATACTGAACACTCGGTGATATATGCAATGGTTCTCAAGCTTTTGAAGTGGGCGGACATACATATACACATACACACAACCACTGGTACAGATATATGCTAACTGATGGCCTTGTTTACTATATATAATGCAGACGGGAGCTAAAAACCATACCTTGAACAGTTTGTCCATGCACACACATATATGGACTGAGGTGTCTTTGGGTCTGGTACAGCTGGTGTTGGTGGAGTATTGGATGGCGTAGGTTGTCTCACTGGTCGCGTCTGTCCTACCGATGTTGGAGTATTGCTCAAAGTTTCCTGTTTGATATCGCTGTTTACCTTCTCTTCCAAAGCGTTTATTTTGCATGGAATATTTGAATTGCTAGTCTCCTCATGTGATCTCTTGATTGACTTACATTTCACTTGATTGGACTGAACATTTGTACTCTCTGACTTGCATGCCTCCTGAACAGATGTTGCTGAGTCATTCACACCTGGTTTATTTGTATGTTGGTTTGCTATTGATTGTCCATCTGCAGATGGTTCTATTGTGTTTCCCTGAGATAAGATGTCTCCGTTTTTGGAGACTAAAGTCTGATTGGTTACCAACATGTCATTCTGATTGGCTGCTGCTGCTGTTTCTGGTATCTGGTTGTCAGCCGTCTGATTGGTTCCTTGAGCTTGACTGACAGATGGGGAGGACACCTGGTTGGACGATGCAAGTGACAGATTTGTCCCTGCGGGGAGATGTTCTCTAATGTCTCTGTAAAATGCATTCTGATTGGCTGATTTCGATTTGGTCGATGGAATGTTGTTTTTCGCATTGGGAGATTGTGAGGCCGGTGAAAGAAGTCCGTTCTGTTCAAGATGTCCATTTTTGTGGCTCTCTGAACTAAATTGCTTACTCAGAATCTCCTGATTATCGCCCTCTCCTTTGTGTATGTCTTTGGTTGTGTTTTCTAGTCGGCCAACAATCACATCTTTCTTTTCCTGACTAATTCTGAGCTTGTCACCATCACAGTACCCATTGACAATGGTATCATTCACAAGTCTTTTACACAACACCTCCTTCACAATATCTCTTGACATCACAGAATTTTTCTCGGTTTCCATTCTTTCGTCCCCTTTTGGTCCGTTGATAAGCACAGCACTGAACGAGTTACTTTTCTTAGCATTGTCCGATTTCATGTTCTTCAGCCTCGTAGAATCATGGTTGTCATCACTCTTCTCTGAACCCTCAGCATCGCTGTCGCCTCCATTGAGACTATTAACATCATCCTCCTCCTCTTCCTCTTTGTCATCATCCCCATCACTGCCTTGTTCCTCGATTTCCATTGGCTTGTCTTTATTCACTCCCTGGAACAACGCACTGTTCTCAACCAATTCAATTTTGTGTTCCTTATCCTCAATACACACAGGCATTTCGCCTGCCTCTGTTTCAACCCTGCCTTGTTTGACTGGACTTTTCAGTGAGTTGACATTAACAGTGGGATCTTGAAGACATGCATTATCCTCAGTAACATGTATACCCTCCTCGCGCATAACAACGTCCCCTTTTCCTTGTTGGGCGGCAACATTTTCAACCAACTCAATTTTCTGTTCCTTATCTTCAAGTTGGAAGACGGTGCCGATGATATCTTTGGCTTGTTCTTCTTTCCCGCAGATCATTGTAGTGCTATCTACCGATCTAGGCGACACACTGCGAGGTGAGGAACTTCTCGGCGACATCTTCTGCTTTGATGGCGTTGACCTATTCCCTCCATGCGCCACTCTGTTTGGTGATTTAGCATTATACGGTGGTGGAGGGGGTCGGACTACAACAGGACTGACTGGAGTGGGTGGTCTGCCAAGACCTGGGCTTATTGGCGTTGGTGGCCGAGCTACACCAGGGCTGTGCGGCGTGGGCGGTCTTTGTGGACTGTTTTGCCATGCAGGGTTTATCCACTGATTCTGACCACCAGGTGGCGTTGGTGGTGGTTTTGCTTGCCAGTTTGTCGGCATATTCTGGTCAGCTTTCATTGGAACACTCTCTCCCTGATACGGAAGATTCTGCGGACTCTGAGGTTGAGATTGATAAGGCTGATTGGAAAGTGGTCTGTTTGTATTCTGTGCTGGGTATATTGTACTCGCTACATTCAGATGCACGTTTGTTGCAGCAGCTGCATTCGGCTGCAACATTGGTTGCTGTTGGGCATTCCATTGCTGAGTGGGCTGTGCTCGTGGCGATGGCGATGGACTTTGTTGTTGCTGCATCACAGGCTGCTGCTGTATCAGAGGTTGCTGCTGCAAATGCGACTGCTGCCGTACAGCATTTGGTTTGATGAGCTGAGGGTGCTGTCCTGGTTGTTGCTGCTGCATCTGTGGGTGTGGCTGTTGCATACTGGGTTGCTGCATGGCCATCTGTTGTTGTTGCTGCTGCTGCTGCTGAAGATGAGCATTTTGCTGCATCTGTGGCTGTTGTTGGAACATATTGGAATGAGCTTGTTGCTGCATCACCGTTTGCTGTGGTTGGAACTGTGGTTGCTGTGTTTGCATGTTTGGATGAACAGCTTGTGGCTGTTGTATCTGCTGCTGCTGCTGTTGTTGATGCAGCATTAGTGACTGCTGCTGCTGCTGCTGCATAAGAGGCTGCTGCATCTGTTGCTGCTGCATCATTTGTGGCTGCTGCTGTGCCATCTGTGCTTGCTGGTGCACTTGCTGCTGTTGATGATGCTGCACTTGTGCCATCTGCTGTTGCTGCACCATTTGCTGTTGCTGCTGTATCTGTTGTTGCTGCTGCTGCTCCATCTGTTGTTGCTGCTGTTGCTGCATCATTTGTGGGTGTTGCTGAATCTGTTGTTGCTGTAACGACATATGTTGCGGAGCCATCCGTTGCTGTTGCTGCATCTGAGGTTGCTGCATCTGAGGTTGCAGCATCTGCTGCTGGTGCTGCACCATATGTTGTTGCTGCATCATCTGAGGCTGTTGTTGCATGACCTGTGGTTGTTGCTGCATCATCTGTGGTTGTTGTTGTGTCTGATTGTGCTGTTGTGCCATGTGTTGCTGGGGCATAGCCCCTTGAAACTGTTGTGGTACATTTCCCTGTGGTTGCTTCGGATATGGTGGAGGTGGCCGCATGTACTGCTGCTGTTCACTAGATGAAGGTTGCGCTCTTTGCTGAAGTAGCTGTTTGATGAGAGGGGAATCAGTCTGCTGTGCCGCAGCTGATCTCTGCTGGCTGTTGTAGTTTGCCTGTGCATTATTGGACATGTTCACATTGGTTGTGCTTGGCAGTGCTGTCCTACCTGGCAGCGATGGTGAAGGCGATGGGGAGAGTAGAGCTTCCTGTATTGATGATGGAAATCTTTGCTGCTGTGATGTCACTACAGGTCTGTTTGGCAGTGTCTGTGCAAGCTCTTCCTGTTGCTGCTGTTGTATTGGTGGTGGTGTTTGTAGCTGCTGTTGAAGTAATCCCCCTAGTTGGGACTGGGGCGCCTTTTGACCAGACTGTTCATTTGAATTCTCTGCGGTTGGCAGTGGGGGCGGTGTTGTTGCTGTAGGGGACACACCAGGAGACAGATGCGGGGACGGAGCCTGACCAGAGAGTGAGGAAGGTGATGGACTCCTTTCCTGAGGGTAGGGCATGACCCCTGACCTCTGGATCAAAATCTGTTGAGCTGCTGTCTGAGCTGGAGTTGTTTTTCTTGTGTTTTCGGGCAGGCTTGTCGGCCGCTGCACTTGTTGAGGTGGCACTGGGTGTGGTGACTGCTGCAGTTGCTGCAGTTGTTGTTGCTGATGCTGCTGCTGTTGCAGTTGCCGCATTCGCTGTAGATGCTGTTGTTGCGGCGTCATCTGTGCGAGAGCAGAGGGTGCAACACCGCTCTGATTACTGACACTGCTTCGACCAAGTGACAAACTAGTCGCTGTTCTCTGCTGTTGTTGCTGCTGCTGAAACATCATCTGCTGTGTTCTCTGCTGCAGCATTTGCTGGGGTACAGGATGTCTTGGAGGCGGAGGACTGGGAGTCACTGAAGGCGATGAGACAGCTGGATTCTGAGTTCTGGGCATCAGCGTGACTGGCATTGACGACCGCGGTGGAGTGGCTACCCGTCCAGGATATGGTATGTTCTGCTGTTGCTGTGACTGGTGTTGTTGCTGCTGTGGCTGTTGGAGATGAGTGTGTATTGGTAAGGGTATTGGTCTCTTACGGATGCCTACAATGTGGTACTGACACTGTCCATGTTCTGTTTCCACTCGTTTGTTACCAGCATGAGGGAAAACCGTCCTGGAAGAGGAAAACAAAAATGTAAATAAATTCCATTCAGAAGACAGTAGACAAAATTTTGCTGCAAAAAAGACTTTCTTCCATCTGATGCTATTACTAACTGTAAAATGCTAAATATAGTATGTTAGATTTTAAACTTCTTATGCATCAACTACCACAAAACCACAACCTCGAATTTGTTTTATAAAATTTCAACACCTTACATTTTGGATATGACAAAGTACAGACCCATATTAAACAAAGTTAATAGAGACATGTGGCAAATATGTTGTACTCAGATCTGTTTCTAAGGATACACAGAATTTATTTTCAAGAGACAAAGTCACAATCTTTTTCCAATGATTTTGGTTTATTTTTGTTTTATGTCATCTGTTGTTCTGCCTGATGAAACATGCTTAACTGTCAGTCGCTACATGTAGACTTCTATTTACCTATGTCCCACTTGCAGATTTAACAATGTTTTAATGACATAATTTATGGTAAAAATACAAGAAATTATGTCATCAACATATTTAACAGGTCATGTGAAAATATACGAAAGGTGTAAGTAGGGCTCTGGTGATTGATAATTCAACATATTTCAACGAGCAGAACAACACAAACACTTTCTCACCAATAACAAAAATAACTACAATAACTTGAAAAGAGGATGAATTTGTCACATTAACTAAGAAATTCCTAGTATTGATTAATTGATTATTTTCATCAAGACAGATAAGCTGAACAAAAAAAGACAAAAATATGACACCAAACACAGTATGTGACATATCTTGGTATAATAGAATGATAAAATGCTGACTTACCTAACACATTTGCCAAAGTTGGTGGATGTTAATATACCCATCCTGGCAAGTTTACTGCAAGCTGCAAGGTAGTCAGCGTACAGATCTATCCTTGCTATTGATGTGTCTGGATACACTTCATAGTAAGCATTCAGCCTGAAATACACACAAGATAGTGTATATTGATAAACTACCGGACAAGTGATGTGATTTGACGATACACTGGATCCCTAATTAATGCCCTGATAGTACGCTCAACTTTTCAACCATTTTGCTGTGCAAACTTCCTTGAAAAATTTTGTTGCAGCTTTTGGTACAAGAGAAAGAAATCACCCAATATTTACCGACACATATTCAAAATGGCTGCCAACCCTGTGTTACCTCTATGGGGTAAAAAGGAAATTTTTGATTTTCACAGAAGTAAGCTGGTTAATTTACTTTGAGAGCTTCGAAATGAGCCCAAACAAAGTGGTAGACCAAAAAGCTACTGCAAAAGTTTGAGAGTTCAAATATCTGTCCTGGAGGTGCATTCTACCTTAACAGCCAAGCTTTATAAAACAGATCAAACTTTAAAGTATGTACTTACCATTGACATGTAAAAGCTTCACTATCAATTTCCCTAGTACCCTGCGGCGGAGGTACAGCTACCAGGTTAGGCACTGTGTTTTGTCCTGAAATACAAATCAGCACAACAAAATTACACCAGGCTAGGACAAATGTTAGCACAAGGTTGTAACAAGGGAATATAAACACCAGTGAAGGCGTGTCAGTTTGATTTCAAAATCTGCTATAATCTTTGATTTCTCAAGAGGAAAGCTAGTGAAATTATTGGGATTTCCTACGAAAATTTTCCATGGTACCGCAAATTGACAAGATCACCTTGTTGCCTCTCATCGATTGAAATAATGAAGCTAATATAAAAAGCGTATCAAGAGAGTGTCACTTACTTGTGTGTTGAGGTAGTTGAGATTGGGGTGGCGGAGGAGGAGGTGTTATTTGAGGCTGGGGTCTGGCGACACTCACACTCGTATTCATAACCATTGATGAATGTAACGGCTCATGTGGTGCATGCTCTACAACTTTGACGCCAACGAAGGCGTCGGCACCTAGGTAATTAGCATCCAACGTTACAAGGCACACCAAAATATCTTGAAGACAGAAGAAAAGATAATAGCGTAAGCATCTGGTGATGAAAGTCTGACCTAAATATCTGTGACATATTACTCAATTGAGAGTCAATTTCTAATAGCAGATGAGTCAAGAGAAAGTCCATTAAAGATGTTACACAAACAGATAAAAATATTGAATCTCACAGCATGATGAAAATGGATTTAGTTCCAGTAAAGTTTAGATAGCATGATGTCAGTGGTTGAAAACATTCTGGAGGATATTGGTGCCTCATGATATACTGTTTCTCTCACCCACATAATTATCATACTGAATTTTTTTATTTTATTTGATGTGACCATGAAATGTCAAAATTATCATGATTGATGAAAATCCGCAAAACAATATAGAAGATTTTTGTAAATGAACAGCACGTGAATATATTTGAATCACTGCAGTTTCAAAGTAGTTTCAATTCAGTTTCAGTCACATAATGACTGTGCGGCCCACTATGATGTCACCAAGTTACCATTGAATCCAATGGGGTATATTCAATATGCGAGGAATGTAATAAATACATTTGTGGTCAGGTAATCCTTTGTGATAAACTATTTAACAATTGAGCAAAATTCCTGTTTGTGTCTGCAATGAACAGTGTTTTAATAAAATAAAAAATCTGTCATTTAATAGAATGGTCAGTGCAAGATTTGAATTCTATTCTTACCTATACACTTGTGCACTTCCACTATATTCTCACATGTAACTTCACCTAGCTCTGACAGTTGATAAAGAACTTCCAGAGCACCTAGTAACAGCTGTAAGGCAACCAGAAATTCACAGTATGTAGTAGACTGACTCTGTACTGATACTTTGACACATGGAAGGGTGAGCATCACACAATATCAAGTTATGAAACACAGTGTGTTGTATCAGTGAGCAAAGTCTACACAATAAAGTATGTCAATGTAAAGCGGCTCATGAACAGAACTCATTCCGACTTATATCTGGGGTTTACAGGGGCAAGATCTTTATCAGCTTTATCTCTGAGCAAATTGACTAACTGTGCATTTAACTTTCAAAGGAGAACAAAGGACTAACATCACATAAACAGTCAATGTCAACAACAGTGTGCCCGCTAAGCCAATTTGACACGTCATGACGCACAGCAAATCCACCTGACGCACTGAAATTACAAGAAATCTGACGCGTCACTGACGCAGCTGTAAAAAGCCTGCCAATTACTAGAAATGCTAAGCAGATTCATATTTTCACAGATAACATGTTTCCTTGTAGTTTTTGGGGCGAAAAGTAGCTGAATATGTCATTTCTATGAGTCTCTGCAGTGATACTACGTGCCGATTGTACACTTGTCTTGCCGATCGATCGATGGGAAGGAGGCGGCCATTGTTGTTTCATTGTCTTCTCACTGACTCACACGAGAATACCCGGAATCGAGAAAGACACACTACCACCATAGAGGGCGCTACACTTACAACTCTGACTTTTATTTATAACCATTTCCTGCATGCGGTGACGCACACCAAGTCAAGTTTTCTTCAGTTTGACTCAAAAAAAATTTTTTTCACCTCCCCTTAGAGGGCACACTGGTCAACAACCACTAATGCAAGAACCAGGGATTGAAGACTGTCCCTTTAAAATATGTTTTGTAACCTCTTGCTTGGTGATCAATACCTAAATAATAAACATTTCTAATCCTCTGTAATTGCTACATCTTCAATTTTTTTACAGCAGTGATACCTCACATTTGAAGACTGCACCTACCTGTATGTCTTGCAAACTCAAGACCGACACAATATTTGTATAGACTCCAGATTCAAGATGTGCACATATAATGTCTACATTGTCTTCTTGTTGACTTAGTTTGCCAAGTATTTCCATACCTATGAAAGAAGTGATGACATCAGTGTGAGTGGGGGACAGTTTAACCCTTTGAGTGCTGTAATTTTTCCTAGTAGAATTTTTGTGCAATATTTTACCAATTTTAATAAATTTTTCTGTAATTTGTTGATAATTGTGGGCCAAATAGACACAAATTTCATCGGCTACAGTTTTTTATCAAAATTTTGGTAAAAATTTGAAAAAATGTTTTAAGGGCAACAGAAATTGACTTTAAAGCATTCAAAGGGTTAAGGAGGTGGTAGTGACTGGACAGCCTATCACAATCAGACTACGGATACTACTGCTACTGATCATATACCTAGGTGGTACAGCAGGAATGATTACTGCTACGTTGGTTTACTCAGCAGAAAGCAATCCTTGTATGAATCTCAATAGGGTATAGAAAAGTGAGGCAAAAACTTCAGTGAGTTGAGGTAAAAGCTATGGTTACTGAGCTGGGAACCTCTGGAATACAAGTTGCGAACTAAGAAATCCGCATACTTGTAAGAAATTTGTGATCTTTAAATTCATATCAAGGGAGAACAAGTCCTCTCTTGTATGATATAATTTGTTACAAATGACTCTGCAAATAAATATTCTTGAGTTCTGGATAGGTAATATTTTCTTACCTCTAAGCATAGCAAATTTGTCCTTGTCTCGTAAACACTTGCATATTGTATGGAACATCAATTGTGTGCTACGGAAGTCCACTGGATCCAGCAAAATCTGAAATTCACAGCATGATGACATCATCAGGAATGTGGAAACGACACAAGGGAGAAGTCAGACTTTCATTGGTGTTAACTTGCATACGACAATTCTTCTTTTATTGTTCTTTCATACCAGTTTGTCATAATAATCAGCTCACTGACAACTAATACTGGTTGTGATTATTGTTATCAAGCTTCAAAATTTACTGTTACCATAGATGAAACATCCACCACAGCTCTGGTCATAATTTGTAGCACAGAAGGATCATGACTACAAATTGAAATGTAAGAGCTGGGACTGTTTACCAAACACACTTGCTAGTACACTAATGGTAAACATCTTAAGCACCATAAGTAGTTCAAATGCAAAGGCACTGCATTCCCTCTTCACCTTTTCAAATTTTGGTTCGGCCCAAACCCATTGTTATCAATGGTGAGTGTGGACTAGTCTACACAGAATTGGGGGTGAACAGGCTATAGTATGTCATGGTTGTAAAAGCTATTCTGAAGCGCTTACACAGAGAGAAGTTGAGTCGATTCACCGACAAAAACTGAATTACACTCACCTGATGAGCTATATTGCCTAGTGTATCTAGTCCAATTTGTTTCAATGATGAACATGTATTATTAGCACACAGTAACAGGAAACGAAATAACTGATAACTTGTCGACATGACTGGAATGTTGTGATTTTCAAAAGACAAATTACGAAGTATTATAGCAATCTGCAACACAGAAAAAAACAATAATTACGACCTGTAGCTTGCAGAATGATGGATAACATATGCAATGTATATCCTAGAATCATTAGGAAATTTTAGCATTTTAAAATTGGCAAGTACCCAGTTCATAAACAACTGATGCACACTGAAGTTCACAGAACATGTATTTCAAGATATCAAACTGGACACAGAGGGCGCTCTGAACAGTTGTCTGAGTAGTTTTCTTGTATCTTTTCTTAGTCAACTGTGAGCACAGATCCATTTTAAAAGAAACCAACATTCATAAAAATTCTATTACTTAGACAATAAATATTGTATGCAGTAGTTATAAAGTTGACAGTCACTATACATAAAATGGGTCAATCGCGATGACTTTTCATAAGTGAATTTGATTGATAAAACAAAGACATTTTCTTATTCATCAACCCATTGTCTGTCAAAAGATTAAGTATATAAGCCTTGCTGATACGACTGATTGTTTACATAAGGTGATGTTTCACTTATTTACCTTGGTACGACGTCGCAATGTTTCATCATAACCAATGATGAGGGGAGTTTATATGAAAAGTTGAGACCCCACACCTACCTGAAGTATTCTTTGTCCTTCTGTGTCATTAACACCAAGTGTTCTTGATGTCCGACAAAGAGCTTCATGAAAACATGTATTTCCTGCAGAGAGACAGATAATAAAGGTATGGCGTTCTATTATGGAATGAAAAGTGACACATAAGTAGAGTCCTGAAGAGCAGATATCTCCCGCTCCATGATCGCTATTGTGGTGATTTAATTTATTTATAATTTAACCATTTGAAGAGCAAGCCTTTCTAAAACCGCCTATTAATGGCAGAGAGCATAGTGACATATCCAGCTTACACGAGACATAATTGCAAAAACACGATTTGCCGACATAGGTTTTTTATAAAAAATTTCTGTCACGGAAGAATGACAAGCAACATTGATGTAGTTTATCAAACTATTTTTCAGCAAAAAGATGTTACACGTAACATCAATAGCAGTGTTTCCGTTCTCTGTTGTCAAAGAGCTTGATTTTTCTGCAGGTCTGATTCTGCATCAGTTTCTTTTCTTGGTGTGACAAAGAACTACCGCTAAAAAGACTCCATTCTGTAACTTCA
Source organism: Ptychodera flava (assembly GCF_041260155.1). Lineage (NCBI taxonomy): Eukaryota > Metazoa > Hemichordata > Enteropneusta > Ptychoderidae > Ptychodera > Ptychodera flava. The sequence goes on from NC_091929.1 coordinate 11,087,956, forward strand.
TCTGCCAAATACGAAAGGAAGATGACAACTTTAATTAAGGAACAATCTGTATTTATTAGACAGTGAATAACTCAGACTTCTGTAATTCTTGATTTGTTTATCTACATATTGTAATTTTCATAAGTGTTCCTGCAGCAGTGGTTTGTACCCTGGAACACTGCCATTCACAAAGTGTCAGTACTTACTTTTTGAACTAGACTGTGGTTCAATAATGTCCTGCATGGTCAGATCCCGTACGGTGTCGTACCAGAATTGAAGGTAATCCCTGTTACTCCTAGGTGTCCATTCTTCTTTGTAAAGTTCAACATAACTATCAACGGCTGGTGAAGAAATCAAAAGACAAATTTTTTATCAATACCAGGGACTGCTTTCAACAAGTTATCATAAAACCAAATTGAACATTTCTTACCTACTTCCCCCCCCCCTCAAGCAGGGTGCCCACTATCTTATAACGGTAATTTTATGAGCTCTGAATCAATTCAGTAATTTATGGAAATTGATTTTGAGAAGGCTAAACAGCAGTATATATCATACACAGAATTCTTTCTACTCAATAATAGAAAGGATGCGAGGTGATCTACACGCTCAGTACCCCAGTGAGATCATGTGATGCTGGTCCTAACAAACTCATGTGTAAAATGCATACAGAAACACATGTATTTCTATGCATGCACGTTTGTGCACGAGGTTTTGTTTATACCTTGCTCCATTCAACTTCCAGGTTTAACCTATTGTCAAGTGGACTCACAGGACACGGTGCATAAGTTATTTAATATCAAAGGCCACTGTTCTGAGCCCTAGGCCATCTACAGGCCATGTTTCTAAGCTCTGGGTTCAATGTAACATACTTTGTTACACTGTATCAAATATGACATGGTTGGCAGATATACTGGCTATGTTAATGATCACACAATCCTGACTTTACTATGTGGCATACACTAAATTGGCAGATTTCACTGCTTGGAAAAACTTTAATCCTCCTCTGTGTAAAATATCATCTGTGTGTTTTGAATATGATATACTCACCATCACTGAAGATACCGATGTGTGCAAGCAGCAGGTCTATGATAGCAGGGTTTTTCTCAAGATGTAACACGTGCCGGCTTTCATTCGATAACAGCGTGCACACATTGATGGCAAAGTCTAACTCGTTAGGTAAGCCACACTGTAACGACTGCACTAATTTATCATACTCTGTTAAGGTGGCTTTGTCCATTGAAAGACCACAGCTCTGCCGTATTGCATCTGAAACCAAGCAAAGATGCTCTCTTCAATCAAATTATAATTGTGTACTCTCTCAGCCTATATTATTTCAACATCGTACGTAAACTTAAGGTACATGTAGTACACGCCTCGATATTGAAAAGACTTACACTTTTGCTAAACCGTTTCTTAAGATGCTTTCAAAGCATTCCCTTTCGAATTCATGCATAAAAATCCCCATAAAAATCAGGGATCATAAAATTCATAAAAATCTGGGGTCACTGTGCAAAATTTGCTCACAGAGAAACAAATTACTCCAATATTACAATATATTTATCTGAAATTAAAAATGGCCGCCACCCCTGCATTAAGTCGATGAGGAAAAATTAAATTTTTAATTTCCATAAAAATATGCCAAGTGAAACTTAAATTACTCAAAGAGCTTCAAAATGAGCTCCCTCAAGCGTTAGACCACAAAGGTGTTGTAAAAATTTGGGAGTACGAATATCTGTCCCTGAGGCATATTCTACTTTACAGAGTCCAAAAAATTTGAAAATACAAAGATAAATTGACAAAACTACACAACCATGAAATACACATACCACAGTCTCATTTGAATGTTGGTTCACAGAATTACATTGTAATATTAACATATGAAACTCTTATTTAGTGTAGCAACCCAAAAGAGCACTTCCCGCTTAAAAACGCCTGATATTACCACTTGCTGAGATAATTTTACGGATCAAGATGGCTCTTTCTCAGAATAAAAAATAATTATTTCACATTGTCGCAAGTATTCTTGTCACTTTTTCCCAGTGATGGTGAATTAATTTACCATCTATGGTTGTTCACAATAAATTTTTTGCACTACAGTGACAAGTTAGTCAATTGAATGGAACAGTACAAGATGATTTTTTTCTAGAAAATGGAATCAAGCAAGATTAATTTGTTGTAGAAAGTGAATAAAGAGATAATACCATGAGATATGACGCTTGGGGAAAATGATGATAAATTACGCAACAATAATACATGTACTTTTTGATGACAAAGAATACATGAACACAGTGATAAAATGAAGCTTGCAGAGGTAAACAAAGCAATATTTCATGTCTCGACAACAAAGAACACAAAAAGAGAGGTTATAATATGATGCTGTGACTTCCATCGTAATAACAACTTTTGCACCTACTTGATCTCAAGAGGATAAAATTACCCAGAATGCAATGCTACCATGATATTATTGTCTTGACACCTGGCATATCATATTGTTGTCTAATTTTAGCATGCAATGATCAAAATTGTGTTTGCCAGAAGTCTAATAAGTTTAGAATTTTACTATGATTTAATGACTTTCTGTGTTGTACAGGTCATTGTGTTAAAATTAAGAATACAACTGTACCTTCTTGTGAAAGTTATCTTTTAATTGATATCAGAGATTATATAAATATCACTGTTATTCCCATGACTTTTACAAATCCATGTAACATGCCTCATTATTGATTACATTCCTTGGGAAGAGTGAGTTATGGAAGGACTAACTGCATCTCATTAGTTGAATTCTTTAAGTCATTTAATAGATGTATCCACGTTTCCATATGGTAGTACCGAAAATCTATTTGCTAATTAGCAAAAGCATGTAAGTACAAAAGACAGTCAAGTTTCATATGAAACTATCTCTGTGTCTTACAAAGAGACAACGACAAGCACACTTGCTTTAATAAGGGTTGAATATGCCTTACTTGGACCATCTTGTCCTTGTGACTGAACTTGAAAGTATAAATTTTCCCCACACACATGGTATGGACGCCATTTCGAATTTCAAATATTGGTAAATTTTCGATAATTTGTTTCTCACATCCCAAAATTTTCAAAATGACTGTTGATATCTGTTCTTGATTATCAGAGAGAATTGTTGAAAGGGGCAGGTCTTTTATCAGCTTTGTCTCTGAGTATTAAAACTGACTCACAGTACATACACATCAAAGGTGAACAATTGACTTAAATCACATAGATGGTTAATGTCAATAATCACTCAAGTGAGAACAAAGGACTGAAAATCACCACTTTAAAGTTTCCTTGAGCAGCCTCAGCAAATTTTAAAGTTTAAGACTTTGTTTATAGGAGTGTATTGCCTTACATACATCAATGGAAAGTCTTGCCTACATTTTATTTTCACTTTCCAAAATGTACTATAGTTCACATATTTCAAGTTAAAAATTTGAAAGCAAATTATAATTCATAAACTTGTTGTCCATTTTGTCAATGGAAGTTCAATTTCATTTTATATAGTGTAAATCAAGTGTAAATCAGAAGTTTACTTTCCTTTAGAATTAACCTGTTCACACCGAATTCCCAGTAGACAGGTCCACCCTCACCATTGATAACAATGGGTTTGGGCTAAACCATGGTGGTGAAAGGGTTAGGTTTTGTGTTCTATTTTAATGAAACTTCAAAGTAATATTTATGTCTTTTGGTCAAATATGTATTTACAGACATCAAACTTAACTGTTTCTTCTCAGGGGTTACAGGTTCACATTGAGGCAAAAAAATGTATTCACGAAATATATGGCAGATTGGTACCAAACTGTTTGTTTTTATGTTTTATTCTAATGGGGTGCAACCACTTCAGAGCCAGCAAAAATTGCAAAATCATGCATGCTTATCAAAATGTGAAATAAAGTTTTGATGTAAGAGTTTTATAAGGTAGGTCAGGTTACCGGATAGACACATCTTTTTACCAAGCCTTAACACATTGACAATAGTTGAGCTAATACCAACCTTTGCTGAATTAGCCTATTTAACTATTAGCATCTTAAAGGGAAACCTAAGTCCAGCGACATTGACCGTTTATCCCTTCCAAAATCACCCTTGAATAAAATGCAGCTCAAATTTGCAACATAATTGCACGCGCCGACGACTACGGAGCGACGAAAAGAGACGATGAAGTAGACGACATTTATGGAAATGAGCTCGGAATCCCATGGACGCGAAAGGGCTCATGGGAGGACCGTGCGTGACGTCATCGGCGATACACGAACGTGTGTGACAGCCTACCAAAGCATTGGAGTCTATGACTGCAGGAGTGCAGTTCTGCACGTTACGACTCTTTAATGCTCAGTAGCATAAAAAATAATTAACTGTTGTTCAGTTGAGTGCAAAAATCACTCAAGGAAGAACAAACGGAGTCAGCTTTTACCGTCTTCCCACAGAACAGCTTTTTCGAAGACAGTGGCTAAAGAAAGTCGGGCGAGTTTTAAAATCTGTAAAAGAAAAAACGTTATGTTCTAATTCTTTCAGGATAATTGTTTTATAAGGGATTTTGGGACTCTGATACCGATACAAGACGATACCACACAATGCGGTTCGTATCTTGACATGCTGAGTCAGCCTACTATCGCCGGTTTTAACCAGATAAATATTAATATTGGCGATTTCGGGACTCTAAAATCCGAAGACGAAACTACACAAAGCGTCTCTTATCTTGACATCCTGGGTCTTCCAAATCTCCGATATATAACCAATAAATATAGGCAATTTCGGGACTATACCTGGTAATATTGATATTACAAGATACTGGAATGACTTCTTGCCTACTGTGTCTCGGCACGCTGGGTCTGAGAAATCGCTGATATTATATTTACCCGATAAATATCAATTGCGCCGGAACTCCTAGGCTAATATCGATACCAGACGATCCTAGATTTACTTGCACTGTGTGGTGTCGTCACGCCGGGTCTACGAAATCACGGATATTTATCCGATAAATATCGGCGACTTAGGACTTTAACTCTGATACTGGTCAATACTTTGTCAAATTGTGGTCAATACTTTGTCAAATTGTGGGTAAATATCCGATGTATATCGGAGATTTCACCACCTAACAGATCTGACCACCCGAATACCTCTGTCCGACTCTTAGTTCAAAAATAGCATCCATGGCCGGTAGTCAAGAATACTGTATGTTTTACATTATTAGATTTATTAATGCACGAAATACATTTTTTACATGTAAAGCATATTTTTTTCTTTAAATGTCCACACGGGACTTCGTCGAGAGGGCCGATCGGATATCATCGAGACTCGGGAGGCCCTTGCACAAATTACATTCTTTACATGTAAACATTTTTACTTGGCGATCGGGACTTGAACAGAGGACATATCGGAAATCATCGGGAGTTTGGGCTGGTCTTGTATGAAATACATTCCTTACAACATGCTTTAAGACAATATTATTTTTGGAAATAGCGGGCAAATATTCATTATATCCGCGATTTCATCACTCTGTAGATCTGAGTAAGCCCGACTTCCTAAGTTCGACACCAGCTTTCGAAAAATGGACGACACTATAATAGATTTGTCAAATCGCGAATAAATATTTTCCGATACATATCGGAGATTTTGCAACCTTAAAGATCTGGCCAAGCTCGACTTACACGGTAACACATGCAATCAGTCAATCATTCCGTATCTTTCACGAACCAAAAATTATTTTAAGCGACTCACTGGACTGATACAGAAAACTCTGTTTTAGAAACGTAGCGTTGAAGGATCGCAGGGTCACTCAGTCTCTCCAATCCAGTTCGGGGTCTGTACAAGCACAGTGACTCCCCCCGCTGAATCATACACAAAACGCAAACAACCAAGGTATGAAAGATGTTTTGAGATGCTGTCCAATTATTACATATCTTGGTTCAAATTAGCATACTTTGATTTCAGTCAGGGAAAAGTAATACTCGATGTCAGAAATATCGCTGCCCGAACTCCCCATAGTCGTCTTACGAATGCGCTGAACTGTTCACAGTACTCCTCCAGCTGCATGCTACAATCGTCTGTATCGCCGATGACGTCACTCACGCTTCTCCCATGAGCCCTTTCGCGCCCATGGAATTCCGGGCTCATTTCCATAAATGTCGTCTACTTCAACTTCTCTTTTCGTCGCGCCGTAGTCGTCAGCGCGTGCAATAATGTTGCAAATTTGAGCTGCATTTTACTCAAGGGTGATTTTGGAAGGGATAAACGGTCAATGTCGCTGGACTTAGGTTTCCCTTTAAACTATTATCCACATGTTCCTTTTGATTAATATGTCGTCTGCTCATTGCATATCAACGGTTTGGATAAAAGTGCATACTTTTGACTCATAAAAAATCATGCGAATTTTTTGTAGTTGCATTTAAGTTGAATTTTTCATATTTTAGGAAATGTAATGGACAACCACAAAACATTTGATGAAATTAATCTGGGTGAAAAACTTGAATACCTTTCCACCGATATCCTACTGAACACAGAAGTCGGGGAAGACTCTAGACTTTAACTATGCTCTTTAATAAATTGCACAGGAACACAGTGCTATAAATCAGCTTTTCCAATTCAAATATTACATCAGCTTATAGTATGAATGCTTTGCCAGTTTCCTTTGATCTAGGCACTGGTTAATCAATAGCTCTCCGGGTAAATTCAAAATATCTGTGAATTATATCAGCAATTTCCTGCCAGAAGGTATTGAAACCTCAACATCATTATTTTTTATAACCAGGGTTAGAAATAAGTTCTTGTAGCTGCAAGTATGAGCCATGTGTACAAAGAGAAAGCATTGCCGTTCCCTTCCTCTTTTCAACATGTATATTTTTCATCTCTTTCACTCTCAAAAGGTGGTGATCTGAATCAACATGTTGAGTTTCCTCTTTGTGGAATAACTGGAATCTGATCTGCGATTTCCTTCTGGTTAGAAACCAAAAATCGTTCGCTTGTGTACTGGACTGGCTGAAATACATGAATGTTATTTTAAACAAAATAGAAATGGACTGGTAAAATGACATAGTACAAAAATATTATGGTCATCAAACGTAACTTCATCTATGAACCCTTTTTATGAAGTAACCGCCACGGTTTGGTCTCCACCCATTGTTATCAATGATGAGTGTGAGCCTGTTTACTGGGAAATGGGATTGAACAGATTGATACTTTCATCACACGACTGGTAGATTCCCAAACTTGAAATGTAGGATGGATGGACCTCTATACAGGGAAATAGGTCGATAGGGTTACAAGAGAGACTTTCATGGGTTTTTTTAACCGATGATTAAATGAATCGGCAACCTTAGTGTCTGGTTTATCAACACTTTCTGTGTGCACTTTAGAAGAAAACCTGTGTGATGAATATGCAATTTGTTCACTACCCAGGTGGACCTGTATTTTGGGGTTGAACAGGTTGACCTTTTCATCACCAGACTTTTATAGTAGATTCCCCTGGTTTAACCCTCTGAGTGCCAAAGTCGATTTTTGTTACATTTATAACAACGCCAACAATGTCTTTCAGATCTAACCAATTTATTTCAGATTTTCCCCAAAATTTTGGTCATAAGTGCAGCCAATAAAAATTTATGTCCATCTGGTCCAAAATCATGGAAAAAATTGAAGAAAAATTCATAAAAATTGATAAAATGTTGCCCTGATATTTGAAGGGGGGGGGGGAATTACAGTGCTCAAAGGGTTAAAAAGGATAGCTGGACATACACACTGGGAAATAGGTATAAAAAGATTAAATTAGGGTTGAATCTGCCCATGGGTTGACCCTTTGTTCATCACCACACTTGGTAGATTCCCCAAGTTTAGACATGATGGTTGGACCTCTATACATCCAGGAAAATGGGTGCGAAAGGGTTACAAGTGGTTATCTTGTATTTACTAGCTTTCCAACACACATTCAGAGGCAAATAGTTTCAGGGGATAAGAAGTCAACCCATTGAAACAAAATTTAGTAGATTTTGCAGTGACAAAGACACTTCACTGTGTTCACCAGATTACGGTTCCTATACAATAGAGATGTCTACAATACCGTACTGTATATTAGCATATTGATTGTATCAGATGTTCAAAGATGAGTGGCTAATAACAGGCTGAAGAAAGGAGTCAAATGAAACCAACATATGGTCAACGGAAACATCTTGACAATGAAAACTCGCAAACAAGATCATCTGCTGTCGGAAATGATATGTTGATTAACTTGAATACACAACATGTCTGTTCAAGTTTGAAATTCTCTAGTGACATGGCAATGGATACAAAAACAACATACATACTAAATTTAGGACTGCAACGATATCTGTTCAATGAATGAAAGCAAATTGGGTCTAGTAATTTGAAAATATCACACAACTTAAGGGATAGAATAATCACAGCACAAGTACAGTTAAGCCATATGAAACAAAAGAAATTATGTTCCTTATTGACATAAAACAGATTAATTTCCGTGTTAGCAAAAATATCAATAGGCATGATTGAGCTTTAATAGTCAGCTATCAACTGCATTTTTGTTAATAACCAGTTAAAAATTCCTTCAATTACAGTTACACACATCCAGCCTGTAATCAGACATCCTAAAGATTTGTTCTGACTTCTGGATCTATGCAACCATGACTCTGTGTATGGTTTGCGACAGCAGTGCCCTCTTTCAGGAATATTCTTTTGGGAAATACAAAGAATTTGTTGCAGTCCTGTTGGGTTGCTGTGAGAACACAGCTGCCACATATTACTCACATTTGGGTGAAAATTAAGTTTAACTTCGCACAGGGTGAGTCCTGCCACATTTTGAGACTTTTTCGTTTGACTTTGGGCATATACTATAGTTCTGGTTGTCAATGAAATTGGTATTAATAAAACAAACATTTACACACAAACTGAAGCTTATTTGAGCGGTTTTTAGACGGTTGTATTATGTTATTTCGACGAAAACACGGGAAAAGTTGCACTTTTCGATTTCCATCATGGCGACATTTTCCGGAAATTGCCGAGCTCGCCCCGTTTTGGCGTAAGTAGCTGTGACGTCACTAATAGAATGGGTGATGGTGACTTCGTGCATTGACTATGGAGATAGTGATAATTTCATGAGTGAAAGCAGTGCAACTGAGAATATCATCGTCACAGAAGATATGACAAAGCTGTTCAGAATTTACAGGCCTGCAAATTTTAACAGTCGGAACCTTAACTTAAACGAGAACAAGAGCGGAACTCTTGTTGACCGTCGCGTCAGTGACAAGCCCACCGTGACCACAGTCAAACACACCAGTGCACTACCGTACACACAACCGCAAGCTAACAAAATATAAATATAAGTCTGGAGTTGCCATCCCACCTTATTATTACTTCTCAACACAAATTGCCTCGTTCAAAATCTGTATATAAAAATTTGAATTACACCATGACGCTTGTAGATAAATGTAGTAGAGATCAAGTTGAAAATTGTCCACCTGCACCGTTCATAGCACACATCTTTCCTATCATTCAACAGCTGGAAGTGGAACAGGCTGAGGGTCATGTTAGCATAAACACCAAAGGTAGTATTCTCGCGCGCAAAATCTTCAGTTTGGCGTTATAAAACCTCACATGAACATTGGCACTTTTAAAAATATGTGACCGTAAAGACATGTCTAGCCAAATTCTCGGGAAGAGATACATTAAAATTGACATGATGTAAATATCGGGCACACTGGCACCCGAGGCCGGGCGGCTCAGCCGGCCATTTCTGTGACGGAGCATCCGTTTTAGGTCTGTGGACGGAGTGATCAGCTACGCTTCCGCAGTTTTTTTTCTTGATTAAGTGTCAGCGATATAAAGCACAGTGTTCATTGTTTCATGACTGCGAAATTCTCAAAGAAGCTAAAATATTTTAGGGGAGACTTAGTCGAGCAGAAGGGAACAGATGACGACAACGCGACTGCTTCGTCAACAGTATAAACTTCTTTGCTACACGTTGTGTCACTGTTACTGGCAGCGCCGTGCTGTATTATACACAACCTATCGTTCAGTCTCGCAAAGAGTCAGTCAATCACTACGTAAACTTTTTAGGAATAAAAATTAGATATCTCCTAACGTTACTAATTATAGAGTCACACATGCATGGATCTAGTACTTGTATTCATTTATTTATTTACAGTCACTTTCGTAAAGCATCTGAATCGGCGATCAGTCTTGGGGATGTAAACACGGCCATACTTCTCCGCGGCCCCCGCATCCTTGACATGTTTTGGGCAACCTGTCGCAGTCTTGCTGCTGTTCTCGCTCTTGTCCACAGTTGATGATGATACACGCGAAGCTTTCTGGTGACAATGGTCGTACTGGTACGGCATTGCGATTACATAATCGATGTAGTAACTCCGGGAATTTAAAGTCTATCTTACCGTACATCTGGCTTCCGAACCGTGTTTATTATATACGGCACTCGAAAATGTGCACCGCAGAAAACGCTTGTCTGAATGCCTCTTTTCCGACCCTTTCTTGTAATTTTGTCAAATGCGGCTAATACATCATCCTAAAATGCAATAAACTGACAATGGCTGCAGTTACTTCAGCCACCAAAGGCGTAACTTCTCACCATGTTGAAGCCACAGCGGTAAGCATTCGCTATGGCCGAGGTGAACACACTCACTCGTACATTCTATTAGTTACGTCATTTCCGGTGGCAATGCCCGCGAATTCCGAAACGACCCGAATGGCAGCTAACTTCAAAGTCGCACAACATATTGCATTTTAATAATATTTAACCGCGTCGTTTCATTGGGGTGATGCATTTATTTGATAAAGTAGGGGTGGCAAAATCATATAGCATGGCTCATTTTAAGCAAAATTAACTTTGAATTTATGCGGGACATACATTTAACTTCGCACAAGGTCAAGTTAAAACTTGCAAAAGTAATATAAATTGGGACAGCATGACAGCAAGCTATTTAAAGGACCAGCAGCTGTAACTTGGTGATATTTTCACTATTTTGTTTCTGTATCAATTGCACGTTCTTGTTCTACTCCCCAAAGCATGTTGGAACACTAACTATTTATTAGATTGTCTACACAGCGTTTGTGTAAAATGCACTATTATTTACTTTTCCATTCTAGTCCAAACTAGAATTTATTTGCCAAATTAATAATGCAGTCTACACATGTACAGGCTGAGTTGACAAGCTGAACACTGTGTATCTCAGCATGCTTTGTGGAACAGAACAAGAAACTTATGGTTGCCATCAAAAAACATAAAGGTAAGAAAACTCATTGAAAGGTATAGGTACTAGCCCTTTATAAATTTTGCTGATTTCTTCTATTCTGTACAAAACAGCCTTAAATAATGGCAGGGGTAAAGTTTATCAATAACAGATTGGAGTCAACTTACAAAATTGTTGTCTTTCAACTAAAAAATCACAGGTAACTCTTTCAGAAAGACAACGCCAAAGTCTCTTATTTATTTTTGTCAATTTTGTCTTCGTTTGAAACGTCAGCTAAGAAAGACCGAAAGAGAGGACAACAAAATTTGTATCACAGCAAAACAGATGCTGATAGCAATGATAATGCCTGGCGTATGGTATCTACCAGCATCAAATTGTAATGGACAGCCAGCTGCACACATGAACCGCAAACCTCTGTGTAAACTATGCTGGGGTTACAACGAGCATACATCATAATTCATATCACATGTTACATTGATTGCTTGAGTTATGGTTGCTTTTAAGAAGCTATTTCATTTTTTTTTGATACTGAAACAACTGCAAACACACAAAGACTGTGTTTCAGTTTATATGTGACGAAATATTGAAGATTTCATTGCATATTACATACCACAGCTGTCGATATAACAATTCGTAATTACGTCAATGAAATTGGAATTAAGCAGAATGGGAAAATGTACCTGGAATTCCATGCTTTTGTTGTGCGTAACCATAGGAACTGGATGATACCCCACTGATTGGAGTAGAGGGTCTTGATCCTCGGGACTGAAGCACTTCTTCTGCATCCTCACCGAAATGATTTATCCTCTCATATAATTCCAGATACCTACGGACAAATATGGCATTTGCTTTTTATAAAGTTTCGACAGTCCAATACCCGTACCTAAATGAATTTTTGTTGTCTTAGCTGTGTGCTGTGATTAACTAATAGAAATAAAGGCAACGATAATAGCCGCAGCACTTAGCTTGATATTTTCAAACTGGTTTGGTTTCAACTTTAAAGGTATACAGTCACCTGTTATCTAAATATACCCATATATAATCAAAGGGACATTCCTAAGTATTCAAAATGCCCATATGAGGGCGCTGTTTTTAAAAAGCAGCCACCCGCTTAAAATCTGTGATTGGTTAGATTTTCTCTTTCCGTGGTAACTGTGGCAAAAATTGGAACAGGTGACAGTATACCTTTAATTGACACAGAATCAAACATTGAGAAAACAACAGGAGAAACCACAAACAGTGATGGGGAAAATGACACAGGGCATTTGAGAGGATGGGCCACACCTCTCTTTATTTTAGCATTCTTTAGATACGTTAATAACTATACAGAAAAACATTTTTCACAACAAAGGCATATGCAAATTATATACTGTTATGTAAATTAGTCTGCCTCTGTTTTTCTAAGTTGTGGACAACACTGCATATCCTTGAATGTTTTGTACTATCATTCGTATGAGAAGTCTGATAAAGTCATAATAGATTACAATATCATGACATTATGTTGATAAGTAGCAAGATGTGAATACACTTGAATGAGATAATTGTCACAAACTATTCCTCAAATTTCATGTGACAGAAAATATAGGCTTATTTCTTCCTCCAGTTGAAAATTTTGCACAGTGACTACAGATGTTTTTCTTAGATTTCAAAGGAATAATTTACAGTTTGCTCATGAAAAGTTTAAGCAAAGGTTGAAGTCTTTCACGTTCAAAGTGTGTACTTCCTTAAAAGCAAGTCTAGTGAGCATTGTTACAGTATTACAATTCTATGCAAATGATTCATTATCAAAAAAGAATAGTTACCTGTCTCACGTTTTGCACTATGTACAGTAAAACTGTCAATTTCTTCTGTATATTATTACATACACAAACTATACATATATACATATATCATTCACGTTATTAATAACTCATCCTCTCATGAGCATCTAATGCTCAAAGTATGACATATTATTATTCATTTTTGAAAAATGTATTGAGTACTGCTAAATTATGGTGACTCATTAACACTGGAGAATATTCATGAGTAATGTACCTTAATTGGGTTTCTTAAATGTATACTTTACAGTAAGCACCAATCACAATTACCATAAGCATGTCATTGAGTTTTCATTACATGCAAATTACACACAATTATGCAAATGGCACACTTCTGGGTTTTTTTTCCAAGCTGTGGATAACATTGTATATAACGTGATTAAAAAAAAATTGTACAATGTAAATTATGTCATGAGAAATACAAAGTGTACATTTGATAAGATACGGGTGGGTTTTCATTGAAATGTGACACAATGGAATTGTTCAAGGCAAACTAAAATCATGTAATTCCCATAAAAAGGCAAATATACGAGGGAAACCTGAAGCTGTATGGCATGTCATTAAAGGATGAACACGGCAATAAGGTTATTGAGTAGCTGCGGGATTTTTTTGTAGAATTGAGGGAATTATTCATGCCACCTGAGATGAAAGTGAACATTATATTGTACTCAAGCTGGGTATGGCGCAAAGAGAATTCTGCAATCCCCGCGTGCCAAACAATGAAGAATGAAATTGGAAACACGGTGGAAACCTTCCAGAATTGATAGTCAAAATGTAAAATGGGATATGTTTAGCAGGATTACTTTCATGTTAATGCCAACTTATGTAAGTGCAGAAGAAATTGCAGAAAATGTAAGAAATTAAGTGGCCATGAGTAAACCAAGCTTCCATTCATCGCGTTTATCCACAATTTGTAAATTTAAACAAGCTTCTATTCACTGCATTTATCCATAATTTGTATATCTTTTTTATTGAATTTTATAGTTGGTGATACAGGTTGCTTTCTGATCAGGAATATTCATTATTGAATTAACAGCCCACTGAAATCATAATTTGGCAAATGGAATCCTGTCTTTAACCTTTTCACACCAATTTTAAAAGTATATTAACTGCCACTTGGGTTCTTTCATGTACTGTGATCCTTCTAGTGGTCATGTGCTTTTTCATGGCACTAAAACTTATCGCACTTACACATGATTGTATTGCCTTGTGAAAGCAGTAATGAATCCATTTAAAATATTACACCATAATTAAAGAATCCATACCAAGGCAATATAGACTAGAAAAATTCAAATTCTGTTCAAGGACCCCCGTAGTTACAAATTGCTGATTGGGAAACTGCAGCAATTGCTAGCCAGTGCTCTTGCACATGCTGTACTTTTCCAGACGAGAACTTGCTGAGAGACATCAGATTGCCATCAAAAGCTGGCTCATTCTCTCCATTACAGGTCAGTTGTGGCATTGATTCATAGTGATCCTGTGTGACAATGTCTGTGGCTTTTACGACCATGACCTTACATCATTCATTTATGATTGTTTGAGTACTGCTTTATAGGTCAGGGGAAGGTCAGGTTACACCAACAAACCCAGACCTGTCTGGTCAGTCTGACTGTTGAAATTTCCAGGCAATGTCAGTGACAGCAGCTGAAGGGAAAAGGTTTTTTCATTTTTGTCTAGGGCTTCATACATTACATGTACATGTACATGTATACACGGTACGGTGATTATTCCACTTTTCGATCAAAGACTAAAAATGGCTAATTCCCTACATGAAAATTCACTTGGCCTTTTTCAATTATTATGGATGGCAAGTGACATGGGGCATTTTCAAAACATAATACTGGAACATACTTTACATAGTCTATTGGTATTGCACTATTCCTTCAACAAAGGACAGTCTCATTGTACAGAGAATAGGTGAAAAACACCTTGACCTATATACATATACCACTGGAAGTGTAAGTCACTGCAGCAAGTATAAGTATAGTAGAAAAGAAGGGGTGTTTACCAAGACAATATATTTTTATGTCCAGATTATTGCACCTGTATAGCCTTGACTGGAATATTATACCACAAGGTAACAATCCTAGTACATGTAGGTAAAAATTTGTGGAGTCTATAAACAATGGACTGAGATTGTGTGATGACTGATTGCAAATTTACTGTAAATACTCCATAACTGCTTGTTTTTTTAAAAGTTTTCAGATTTTCATTGCAATCAGCAAGTTTTAATTTGCCGTTAAAAACGACATTCTGACTATGGTAAATATCGGGAAAAGTTTAAATTTGTGACATTTTCCATAAGCCAATTGAGAGACTTAGCTGAATAGGCCAAAACAAAATGCCAGCTAAAAAGACATGGGGTACAGTATTTCAATCAACAGAAAGTGAAAAGCAACAAAGTTCCATGAGTGATCTTGTGTAAAAATGCAACATTGATGGTTTGCATAGAATACAACACAATGCTGACAGTGGGTTTACTGTGATCTCCCTCAGATGAGTTCATTGTGAACGTGTTTTACCAATGTTAGCATTTTAGTGTGCTACATATGACTGTACATTACTTGTGGTTTACCAATAACAGTAAGTATTGTACCACGAAAACTGCCACATTCCCTTTGCTCCCGAGGGGTTTACAGTAATACAGTTCACAATGACGGAGTTAAATTGAGGTGAAAGTAACCCCATTTTGATGAACTCTCAGTCCCAAATAACCAGCACATTCCATTTAATTTGATGTAATCCATTCAATGCCCAGCTGTTATCTTGTTCACATTGGCAACCCAACTGAAATTTGGGCCGACGCAAAATAATTGTCCTTTTGGGATTAAATTTGGTCCGTGTCCACACCTACCGGTACCAGAATTAGGGCCGACGTAACTTTACCTTCCTTTGTGACCTCTGACCTGTCAAAGTTCAAAATGGCGCATTTGAATATGGCACGCTGTTTCTACTGTTCATGATTTTCCTGTGTTTTTACGCACAAGAAGGGCAAATATGACTACCACTCACCCTTTTAATCATCGGAGAGATCTTCACCATTTATTGGATGAGCATATGGTATATATATAAGACCGCGGTGGAGAAATAACCAGTGCGCGGCATTTTTGACATGCCTCTCTCTAGTCTATTACGTGCACTGTGGAATCGAATGACATGGTCTCGTTTGCGGAACAAAGGTTGGTGGGAAGTTCAGCGTACATGGGATGATATTAAAATGTAAAGACTGGATTGAAAACTTTCGATAGGTGTAAACTTTAGTTTCAAACGTCGTTTGTTTTGTGCGAATAGGGTGACTAGTTCAACTTCGATCCATAGCGGAGGCCTGGTCAACTGGGACCAGGGCCGACGTAACGTGTCCACACTGGCGATTTGCGTCGGACCAAATTTTGCGTCGGCCCTGAGTCGGCCCTGAACCCCCCTTCTAACCGGGACCAAACTGAGTCGGCCCAGGGCCGACTCAGCGTGTCCACACTGGGTTTTTACGTCGGCCCCGGCCTGGTCGGGACCTGGGCCGACGCAAAGTCGTCAGTCTGAACGTACTTAATGCCCAGCTGTAATCTGAGAGGTGAAGTTTATTTTTCAAAACTCAAAATTCCATGTGCTATTGAATTTTAATATTTTGGAGGTGCCACTTAGGTCAACAACGGAGTTCAAATGAATTTCAATAAAATCTAGTGGCAGGAGGATTAATAATATATTATTTATTCAGTGAAATAAATATGTAGACATATGTGCACATACACATGGAAATATCATCCAAGATGCTTGACTGGTATAAGGTCACACCTGCTGACCATGAAGCAGTTTACTTTGTATCAATCATAACTTAGATCAACACAACCAAACGGATGTTAATCAACTATTGACCTTCTCATTGCAATGTCAAGCTCACATTCTAGAAGTTACAATTTCATTTGCGGGCAAGGTAATATAAATAAGACCTAGAAAAGGCGATGTAATTTTGATTTACAATACAATTCAAAACAGTTTTTGAATCCAGCGATTAGACAAAAGACATTCATTCACACACACAAATACACACATGCGTACATAAATACAAGCAGACAGAATCAAATTCAAAAACGCGATAAGTGTATGCATTTACCAGGAGTATGTCTGGCACCACATTTAACAGCCATCAGCCTTTCTATGTACAAGGTCGGTGAACCTCCAGACAAAGATCTCCGCACAATGAACAGCTTTCATATAATCACAGGCCTGAATACATAGATCAATTACTGTTTCAATTGCTTTGTAGGAAAAGCATCTTTTATTAACAGTTACATGTACACTGTGACTTCAGCACAGTTACCGCAGTAATCAATCAAACCATTTCCATCCGATGACATCTATCTCTCAGTCACATGCCTCATTATTCTATCTAAATGACCTTTCATCTTCTGTGACCCTAGTCAATTCTCAGTTCATATTCCCAGCCTGTATGATCTGCTGTCTATGTAAAGCTTTGGAAAAATCAATGTGATGTACAAAATGTGTTTAACCCTTTGAATGATGTAATTTTTCCCACCAAACTTTAGGGCAACATTTTATAAATTTTTATGAATTTTTCTGTAATTTTTTTGATAATTTTGGACCAAATAGAGATAACATTTCATTGGCTGCAGTTTTTTATCAAAATTTGGGCAAAAAATCTGGGAAAAAACTGACTGGGGTATATTTATAAAGGGGAAAAAAATTGACTTTGGCGCTCGAAGGCTTATAACTGCTTCTTTTCCCTGAAAATTCCCCTTATCAGTATTACTCCACCTCAGTAGTTTATTATATCACTTCTTTGTGTGAAATATCTCGCATATTTATGATTGTATATTATGTACATACGTGTATACATGTATGTTCTTGATCAGATTTACATTGTATAAAGGGGCTTGTGCTTAAAATACTGTTTCTGTTGTTTTGGCAACATTACTAGCAACAAAACAGCATTTCCGCAAGTCACAGCAGTTATTTTACACGTGAAGTTACTCAACATCCTCAAATTTGCAGTGAATGTACATGTAACTTCTGCACTAGAAGTTAACACATGATTTACGGTAGCTTGAAAAGGGCAAGACCACTATAGAAAGTAAAAGCGAACTTTCACTTCCGTGAAAGCTCGTCATATTTTTCCCTCTTTATTTAAGCTTGTGACCATAAACGGAACATGCAGAGGAGTAACACAGATTTTCCTTCCAAAATTGTGATGTATAGAAAACGATATCACTTCAATGGACTCATGTCTGTCAACTTCTGTACTTGACTATCCTGTGTTTCCTCTGCCACTCTCAAATTCGAAAATTACTAATTTTTTAGATGATTACTAATTTTTTTCATTGTTGATTCGTAAATATACGAATGCAAGGAAGCAGCTAGTTGATTGAGGGCTGAAGGCCCCAAACCTCAAAATAGTTCTGTCTAAGCACATGTTGTACTTAATTTGAATTTGATTGAATGATATTCCGTATTGGAACGGTTAAGTTTACTTATGAATTTCAAAATTTACTAAAAGTTTCAATACCCAATTCGTAAATTTACTACAAAATTTCAGAAGCCAGAGGAAACACAGCTATCTGATATGGACAATATAGCAACACCGTTATTTAACCCTTTGAGCGCTGCAATTTTTCCTACCAAAATTATTGTGTAACATTATACCAATTTCATGAATTTTTCTGTAATTTTTTTGACAATTTCGGATCAAATGAACATAACATTTTATTGGCTTCAGAATTTTACCAAAATTTTAGTAAAATTGACTTTGGCGCTCAAAGGGTAAAAATTAATATTCAATTCAACGACACGTTCACTCAGTCATTGTCAACTCCAACTGTTTCAATTTCATTCTTTACTCACAAAATGACAGCTGTGTTGTCAATCAATCAATCACCAAAATTCTTATATACATACATGTGGTTGACCAAATGTCATCTTCAGTTCTGGATTCATTACTGCACAAATGTGGAATAATTTATACATTTAGAAGCAGGGGAAATGGACAGCCTTCACAGCATATTTCCATTTATGCCTTGCATCCTGTATCAAAGAACTGTTTTTAAACTCATTTACTGAAGCCAAATTTGTCCTCAGCCATGCCGTACTTGTATACCAGCAGATTTAAATACCAAGTAAAACAAGGGCTGACACAATCACATCCATGTAATGTGAACAGGTATACAGTAATGCATTGAAAATTTTTCCCGTTTACTTCAACAAAATTTAGGCTTTATCAATTAGTTTCGAAAGTCGTGCAGATAACAGAAATATTACTAATTGGTAAATCCTCGCCCCTCAAAATTATCTTGACCTCTCTGAGCAATATGAATTTATTACAGTACTTCACATGTTTACTCTTGCATACATGTACATATAGCCAAATGAACTAGGGAATGGTTTTCAGAACGAAGAGCGTTTGTTGTGTTTTAAACTGGACACGTTGCAGGTACCTGAAGGAAATTACAGGCTGATGTACCATATAATGTACCTTGATGGTAGAAATCTTTGTTAGCGGTTCAAAATTAGGGTGATGTTTGATGTTAGGAAATAGGAAACTGTTTATTTACATGTTATGGCGATACATCTGTAACAAAGCCGGTCAGTGAAAGTTGGTTATAACCACAACATTAGAGGTTGTATGGAATGTGGTACTCAACTGCTACTTATGCACCAAAGCCATGAAAGTTCAAAAGAAACTCGGGAAGTCTTCACCATTTTTTGTTGACATGAATCTGAATGTAATGACAATCAACACCACACATTTTCTACACCCAGTCAGGAACTGGACTGTTACACAGAACAATGACAGTGTACACAACACAGAAGTAATTTTACAGAAATCGTGATCTGCTGCACTAGACATAGTTGTCCTGTGGCCTCTGTTGTAAAACAGCCTAATGAATCCAGTGACCTTTACTGAGCACTTTCTATTTGGCTTAAGGAAACCTTTCTATTCTTTGTGGTTAAAGTTGGACCTCAGCTGACTCTGGCAACTTCAATGACTAGCAAAAGTCTTGACTGACAATAATGCCTCTACCGTCAATGCAGGTCCTATCCCCTTCCCACAAAAGCAGTACAATGTACTACGATATAAACTACCTTCCATCTAACAATACCACAGCCCAACACCCGGTATGACCCAAACTGGGTCACTTAGTGTGCTTACAGTTTGGGCCACTCAACACAGTGACGGAATAACATTACCATACCTGTGTATATGGAGGAAGCTATACTTTATGAGAATTTGCCATTCCTTCATGTACACATCTAATTCTCAATTTCCTATATAATTATATTCAATGAGCATTATCAATGAGCATTGTTTGAAACAGACTGAAAATGGGTCATTATCTATCAGAGAATATCCACTGGCTACAATCGTGCATTATGTACGTTCATAGGTCTTTTAACTAGTGTCCCATAGTTGAGTAGCTTACAACTGTACCTCCTCAACAATCAGGTTGATACAAGTGACACTACACGTACCTGTACACTGTAGCCTATGACTACTCCACTGGTATGCACGCTAAATACATTGTGTTATGCTGACCTCTCACCAGCCACTCTGTCCTTCCTCTTTTCAAAAGTTTTTTGTTGTTTTTTACTAAGGTGTCTAACGTGCCATCCCCAACAATATGAGATACTTGGGAACCACAGTAACAAATGTGTTTCTTCATGTAGATGACATTGTGACTGGAGGAACCCTGGCATAAACATTTCCCCGCTCCCTATTCTGTTGCAAAACCCTATAACACCGTGTTGGATAGCAAAATCTGGTCCTTTAAAATGGAGTAGATATACATGTACCTATCTACAACGCAAATTGACAAAAATCAACACACTGCAGTAAATGTGTTTGAAGGATATTCTCATATGCTTCACCATACTTCTTTTTAGTTATAAATATTTCTTTTCATTTAAAGGGCCAGTAATGCTATATTTGGATGAATTTGCCTGTATTTTTATTTTTGCATATCTAGTGCAAGTTTTTATTCTACTCCCCAAAGAATGTTGAAACACCCAATATCTAGTTTGCCAATATAACGTCTATATTAGTCTCTCCACAGTCGCTGTGCCTTGTTTTGTACGCGCCCACGATGGGCCTGCATTCGAAGGCTACGCTGTGCTAGCTGTGAGCACGTGCTGCCAGACACAGCGACTGTCCGTTTTTGCAAGGGTATGAATATTCATAAGGGTAGTGTCGTCAAAAGAAACACTCTCCAACTGGGCGGAGAAAACTTTTACTAGTAGCTGGTAGACTTATATGCGCAGTATGTTTTTATTTTTCATTTCAATTTTATTTGGCTGTGGTACTTGTCATTTTTTTATTAACGGATGCGTGGAGTTCCCGGATCAGGCAGAAATCCGACCGGTTGCTTGCAAGAACGTCCAGACCCTGGGTTTCGCGTCGGGTCTCTGAAGGGCGTGTGCATCTTCCGACAGGGAAGAACTCGAATCGCAGGGTCTCTGCCAGACTACGTCTATATGTAAAATGCACTGTTATTGTTTACATTTGAATTCTAGTTCGGACCAGAATTCACTTGTCAACAATAACAATGCAGCGTACATATGTACAGGCTGAGTTGACAAGCTGAATACTGTGTATCTCAACATGCTTTGGGGAGTAGAACAAGAAATTATGGTTGACATTCAAAACAAAAAAAAGTGAAAAAAATCATCATTACTGGCCCTTTTACTGAAAATTATCAAATTGTAGAATATCCAACTTGGTGTTAATTTGTATGAGAACAATTATCTGAGACCTTTCATGATTGTAAAACCTCTGTTAGAGAGCTGGGTACGACTGCCAGATGGTGAACACAGGTAAGTGTGATGAACAGGGGTTGAATGACCTTCAGAATTACTGTAGGAGACCTAAATAGTATGCACCTATTCATAAAATCCGATTTTTACTCCGCTATTAGACCACTGTACAGTCTGTTAATATTTATCAGTTTGATAATGCCATCTCCTATTACTTGATTTATGTATATGTTGCCTGTGATGAGATGTTCTGGAAAATTCTCATCGGCATTGACATTGAACATCTGTCCATTCATAATGCATTGCCTAATTGATCATTAGTATCATATACTATACAAAATGCAACACATTTTCACTTCTATTTTTATAATTCTTGCGTAATTTCAACGTTTGTTGCACACTGATTATACAAATTCAATCTAGTATGATGTGGACTTTTAATTTACTGCATTTCCAAAAACTCAGGTATATGGCATAATATGCATATTATATCCGTGTTATGATTATGATCATATTGTCCTCCATGATTATTAATGATTAACATTCATTTCATCCTTAGTACGATGAGATTCTTTACCAATCCATCAGTGTTTTCCATGCTGCGTATTTGAGAGGCAGGCCAACCGGCTTAATTTCATTCACAACTCACCTGCAGACTCAGTGCACTGTAAGCACATACTAACTGAGAGTTTGAGAGCTTGGAAGGGAGTGTGTGTACAATGTACTGGAGGTGTGCAATGGTGGCTTATCTTCTCATGGACTAAGTGACAACTTGACCACAGATTTCAACACATACACATGAGCAGACCGAAAAAGCTTTCGTAGTTTCAAATTTGTTTTTGTTGTTTTCATAGTATTTAAACGGCTCTCGACTTGGCTAAAAAAATTTCAAAATACTGAACCAAAATATGTAGTCTCAGTGCTAGACTTGCAGTAGCAAAGACATCCACATAGTGTTTTACATTTAAGAGACATCTACAATTTCCATTTTTGGTCAGAATTCCAAGAGTGAAAATAATTATGCATCAACTCTGTTGCTCCTGAGATCATGAAATCATGCGAAAGATGACCTGTTGATACCTTGTTCCGAGATGATATGAACCTACATGTACAGTATTCCTGGAACCTGGGGACACTAGCAAAGGCCATGCAATATTTCTGAGGCACAACAGGCCACATTGCAATTCAATACTATTCTGGGGGGTTAACTGCTATTTGTTTGTTATGAAAGGGCCTCCTAAGCCAGACACAATATATACATGGAAGGCTTCACTTCCTGCCCTCTTCAGGTGTATAATGTCAAATTCAGTACCTCCACAGATGACTTTCTGTGAAATGAATTCACTTGGACAGATACCATCATTAGCCGGCACACAGTCCATGTAGCCGACAATGAGATGCAAATGATATGCGGTCAAGGTCTCCTCAACTAACTTTCAGCTGGTTCTTCACTTTCTACTATTTTTATAGTATTTTTTACAAAGGCACAGACTTATTCTACCTGCAACTTAAAACTGATAGTGATTTTGTAGCTCATTCTTTACTATTTTTCATAGTTTTTGGTAGCCGGTAACAGACACTTCGTGTTCGTGTCGGCTACATGGACGATCTACCCATTAGCCTTGCAATAGGTACTACCTATTCACCTCTAAAACAGTATGAATGGCACCAAAAAGACATTTTTACTAGGATTCATAAAGAGGGTTAAATAGATGTATTTATAATGTATTTATATATATTGTTTAAATCGTATGCATGGACTGTTTGGTACAGAGGCGGTGTAGTGTAAGTTTGGGATATGTTACAGGCTCAGCTTTTCTCACAATACTTTGAGAATTTTTGTCGTCATATTCACGAAATTTCCTATCCCAGTTGGTTACAGCCACTTTGACTCAGTGATAGAACCATTTTGACAGCACACAATGCATTTGAAAATCACCTGCTCATACAGTACATAAACAACACTCATTTGTGTTGCCAGTTTAAGGTAAGTTAATATTTAACCTTTTACATTCTACTCTACAGTTTCAGCCCATTGTTGTCTATGTGATACTCTGTACATTGTGAGTGGCCTTTTAACCCTGGATCTGGGGCTGAGAATATCCAATGGGAGTACAGTAATGTGGCAGTAAAACCCTCAAGACGTTCCATAGAATTCTTTTTAAGATTTCAATCTTGATATCTTCCTCTGGTTTCCCTAATTTATGTGTGCAAACATTAGATGTGAGATGCATACCTAACCACTACCCGGCACAGTATCGGCAGCAGCGCAGCCCAACAAGTCCAGACACAGTTGATGTCTGACCCAGATAACTTTACAAGAACTTTACTGAAGCATACACTGTGTTCAGAAAGAATAGTGGTGCACAAACCTACAGGGGTGTTTGAAAGGTCAATATAAAGCAGTCTTGTTACTACAGGAACTGTCGCAAATGTATTCAGTGAATTGTACAGTCAAATTCCAGTGTCTGCAAACTGTACGATGTATCGTTCACAGATCATCCAATAATGTTTGTCTAATAACCCCTAATGTAATTAATTTTGCTCAATTAATGATATTTTTTCAACCATCACAGAAACAAGTGTAACAAAAGTGCTAGATTTTTAATTTTACGAAGCTATACATTTTACACTGCAACACACATGTACATCGGTAAGAGAGTGATATCATTAGACTGATGTACTCTGGTATACAAATTGTGTTGTTTGCCTGTAAGGTACAGCACTTTGGGTTACAACTTTGTGTTTATGTAGAAATATGCCTGTGGTTTAGCAAGAGTATGCAAGTAGCGCCATGCATACATGTATGTGTAGAAACATTTATGGCATGTGAGCATGCATACTGTTTACTGGTGTAGGTTGTTTTCACCTGTGTGAATCAGGAAATATGTAAAAATATTCAGCACCCTTACAGTATTTCTCGGAGGCAGATATAACCCTAGCCAGGTTTTCAGGATGTAATTAACCTTTTCAAGCCTCACTTACTGCTACAATACCTGAATCACCCTCACATATTTAGGGTTCAGGCCTGAGAGGTTTAACCCTATGAGTGCTGTAATTTTTCCCACCAAAATTTCAGCGCAACATTTTACAAATTTTTATGAATTTTACTGTAATTTTTTTGATAATTTTGGATCAAATGGACACCTCATTTCATTTGCTACAGTTTTTCACCAAAATTTTGGCAAAAATCTGAAAAAAAATTTGACTGGGGCATATTTTATAAAGGTGACAAAAATTGACTTTGGCGTTCAAAGAGTTTTAACACAAACGGTGCCACCATTACCAAAATAGCTCAGGCAAGGTTAACCCAAGCTTATACAGAATAGATAATCCCATTTTGAAAATTCACAGGAACGTTCTAACTTCACGTTGCGAGCCTGAAGACATCCCTGTGAGCTCAATCATCTCTTATTGGCCTGAGACATGGGGCATCATCTGTACATCACATGTCACTATCAATCAAAGAGTAATCATGCATGTCCATGTGCCTCTCTCTGACCCCACTGCTATGGTAACACAAAACTACTTGCATCAATTTCGCTTCAACAAAGCGACGCATTTTGGCTGGTCTTCTTAAAATCTCAGTAATATGCAGTTTCCCAGATAATGAGCTTAGTGCGCTTTTACACATTCCAAGATCTCTTTGCAATTGCCGAACCTGACATGTTTTCACCTGCTCCGATACAAGCTGTTATATTTGCTATCATCCAAGTCCAGACAGAAAAAAAAATTATCAGTCTAATTTATTTTCTATAAATTTGTTGCAGAACCACTTCAGTTCTTTGTCCAGGTGCTTTACAAAACAATTACACAAGTTCAAATTGGAGTCATCAACAAGATAGCAATGATATCAAAACTTATACAATTACTGAATCCTACTTTGCTTGTGTCTTTTAGTATAATTCATTTCCTTAAGTACATTTTCATGAAGCCATGCATTTCCCAGTCAATACAAGCAATATGAGTCTTTCCACAGTAAAGCGCAACATTTGACATTCCCAATTTTGGAGCTCTAGCTTTTTCAATGATAACAGCATTCACACAGAATGATATTATTTTTAGTAAGTACTACATATGAACATATATAAAAAATAATATTAAAGCTGTATGTCCAGCTCAACAAAAATTATAGATTTTTATCTTTGTAAATATGGCCTCTATTTGCTCACCATTTTGTGACATTTTGTACCCCTGTAACATTAGGAAGGGATATTTACAATATTTATACCATTTGAATTTATTTCAAATGCAAAGTAGTAATGTATTATAAGCAATTACGAACTAAATTTATTCTTAGAAAAAAAGCACTAGGGAAAGGGCCAAATATTATGCCCAAAAATATTGCTAACGCGTGTAACAATGTCTGTCCAACTCTATGCGAATTGATAATATGAGAACAATAAATATAAAGAAGGCTGTAAGCTGCAACAAACCACTCATACATTTGACTAACAATGAAATCTTCCACTATGTAACATTCTTTATTCTGTCTTTATTGAAGCTTGGGTTCTCTTGCAGTTAAAAATATTTCTGGAAGGAGTGTGTCCACATGTTACACGTGTTAACTCATTTCCAAAATCAAGATTTAAAAAAAATTCTTTTGGTATACATTGCTGAAATTTTGTCATTTGAGGGTGCCCTAAAGTTCATGTTTTATGGCACAATTGAATATAAACCGATGGCCACCATTACAGAGAGCACCTGAATGGCAGGATGTGTGTCCTCTTTGTACACACGTTACCGGTGTTACACGCGTGGAAGTAATTGTAGTTTAATTAAATACTGGATAGAATAATGTTAATTTGTTTTTTAGTGTGACAATTCTATCTGTATCAGAAAGTTACTGAAAGCTTTCTTTACAACTATTGATGCACCTTAGATGCCCATATCGTTTATGAACGAATTGGACAGAACTGATGATGTGTGTCCAATGTTACATACGTTATCCCATAGACAATACAGGGGTCTTCCCTCTGTTGTCTATATGGTTATCCACAGAGCCAATTGATAACAATTCACATCATAATTCTGAGGTATTTAACTTTGTCATGACATATACATATATAAATCAATCAAGTACATTTATTCAGAATGGAACACCCACAATTTGTGTATAAAGCCAATCCAGTGTCTGTATATGTTACATACATTGCCAGTTGCCATAACGTTGCATCAGATATCCTCCTCTTCTGATAATATTAAGATTAAAACATCTTCTGAAGTGTGTTTCTAGTTCTTTTAGACTAATTGGTTTCTTTCAAACTTGGCACAGGGATGATAATGGGATACATGTGATCAAATACAATACAATGTCATGTCTGTCCATGTTACACGCGTTACTGTTGCCGCGACAATTCGCCCTCCTTCTTAAACAAAGAAATTATTTATCTTAAAAAAAATATTTTTAGATGACACACCTGTAGTACTGTCCACCCACTCAACTTTTAGATTCAGATTAATAAATTTAATTTTTGACCTTATTGTCACAAAGTGGTTGCACTTTACTGTGGAATGACTCATATTTGAAAGATCAGATATCCAACGACTCTTGTGACTCCTACACGATCTTTCATCCTTGTAGTATTATTAGGATTAATCCATTGAGTTTCACTGAACACTTCACAAGCATTTAGCCAACTCTGTATTGCATTGTTGCTGTACATATATAACTTAGTTTTATATGGACAAAAAATTTGCATTTTTTCTACCTGCACTAGCAGCAAATGTTGGACTTCAAATTATACATCTACAGATTATCCACCTAAAAATTAAGGCAGGAGTTGCGGCACTTGAAGATTTGATGAATATCTGCTATCATTTCAACATGCTTATTATCATGATTGAACCTCAAATCATTATCATCAAATAATTAATTAATTCACATCACTGCTGTGTCATGAATCAATAAATTTATGGCCGTTTCATTGATTTGATAAATCCAAGCATCCTAGTGATTCTTCATTTGATATGAGTGTGTCAACGAACCACGCTACCATATCATTTGACGAACCAATGAGCTCTGTTCAAGTTAAGAATAAGTGAAATATCAGCACTTAACAGTCACAGAATGGTTCCCCACCTGAGGAACTTTGGGAAAGGGCTACACTAGTGCTTTGTGGACAAATCTATGTGTTAGTAACCAGATACAAGAATTCATTTGCAAAATACAAGAATATATACCAATCAACTATTGTTATGCAAATAATACATTGTTATGTAAATAAACCACTCCTGTGTTTTTCTGAGCTGCAGAGAACTCTAATTGTATATTACACAAAAGAGTGAGTCGTCCTGTAATTCAACATGAAGTCTTCTGGTGTTAAATGTGTCACCTACCATTCTCACAATTTAACCCTTTCTATGATATTTTAGACGGCATTGCAGTTGATATGATGGGTATCGACATGTACAATTGGTGAAACAGGTAAATATATATAGATAAATGCATGAGTGCTGGGACCTGGGGCCAAATCTTACATACTAGTGAGGTAGAAAAAGTCCATGTTTTTAACTTGCGGAACTTTGTAAGACCATGCCTCACCAGTTCTGGTGTGGAGTTCTTGACATCAACAATCTCTGACTTTGACAATATTTCTTGCCATACCAAAATTTTCCACCTCAAGAAATATTGCTGATTCTTTATATGTTTTAGACTTTTCATTTTATTTCCTATCATGTATTACTCTAAATCTTTTGTCGTTACTCAGATACATGATCTTCACACAGTATGTCCTAACACCATGCTCTTCTGCTCCCCTCATTTCATCACTTGACTTCAGCACACGCTTCCCATGACACAGAAGTCAGGAATACACAGTTCGCTGACATCACGTCACTAACCAACATGTCAACAATACAATGACTATATTTATTATCCGTACGTAACAATTTAAAAGATGCAATAATTGGTTAAGAAGTCCTTCCACACATCACAGTTTAGATCTCTGAGTAACAAGACTTATAGTATTTCTGTTTCATTTTCCTTCTGTTCTACATGATGATGCGATGTCTCTGCAATTTTAATTTCATTTTCACAGAATGACATTTGTAATTTAGTAGTTGAATAATAATCCAATACAGTACTTTACGACGCACTGGACAAACTCTTTCACTTGACATCTCAGAATGTGAATGCATCATTAACAATTTATCAGGCTTTCATATTCATCATATCACAAAGTCAAATCTCATATAAAAACCCCACTAGATATCTTGAGGCATACAAGCCAGAAGCTAAATGATGATCTTTCTGTAACAAATCTAACTGTTTTCATTTTCTTGTTCATACTAAAAAACAAGAAAACCATTCAACAAACATTCTGGCCTTTAATATCACCAACTGAAGTTACTTACGCTGGCTCAAAGGCACTACATGTCAACACTCTTCACTAGTGGTATGGTTGATTTTCTAACACATTCTCTCCTCTGAGAGTGTATTGCATCGATGAAGAATGGCCAAAACTGCAATACTGACATCTTATTTTGAAAATTCTATTGCAAAGCTGATTGCAAGTCATGTTTGGATTACATACATCAATTTACTGAACCAAATTAATCATGGCATGTTTCAAAAATAAAGCTAGACATAGGGATCATTCGCTATTCTTATAAACAAAGAGTCCTGGCTGGATCTACTCTAGGAAATATGAGGTTTCTTTACAATGAACTCGGTCAATGCCAACCTTTGACAGGGTTGATGTTGGGTCAAAGGTCACTGAAGATCTTGTTTTACAGCTCAGGTCAAATGATTCTGAAGTATGACTTTGGTAACAGTTAGGCATCTGCTGGTTACCCTGACCTGCATGTTGTTTCAGGAAGGATATTCTGACCTGTGACCTAAGGGGAAGATATTACTGAACCTTGACCTTGGTCAAAACACATCTTTCACTCAGATCTCTGTACGCTCAAACCCTAGACATCAGTTGTGTTATTCAAAAGGGTTTTCACTATGTGGAAATGTTTCTGAAATCATTTTGGCTATTAAAAATTGATATTACACCTGTGTACTCCTGCATATTTTCTGGCATGAAATACTGTACACACACTGAGCGCAAATTGCCACTATCATGGAGAAACTGCTTTGGTAAGTCTACATATACTGCAATATCTTCGCAAAATAGATAGCTGTGCCCTGCCTTTCTGTTTATGGGAAAACAGTGTCAACATATGTATGCCTGGCATATATGGTATAAAATGAAGCAGATGCTACTATACAGATGCTAGGGGAGCCAAAATAAATTGAACTTAAAAAGTTTACCTTTACCAGCAACTGAACAACACATATAAATAAACATTTGTCCTTTAGCCATGTGAGAGCTGCATATCAGTTAAAGAGTCACTGATATTCTTTCCTCTGTTATGTAAATTGATACCCGGTGACTTTCATGGTAAAAAGATACGGGTTCATTATCTCACTGTGTGACTGTACGATCACAACAAAGGAAAAACACCTGTTGGTCACCGGGTGGTGCAATGGCTGTCTTTCTGAACAGTTCAGTTCAAGTTTTACCCTTTATAGCAGCTGGAATACCAACAACACACAATCTCTCTCCCACAAACACACCATGGTGAATTTGATGCGGAGATGCCAATTCTGTTTGAGTTCTATGCAAAGTTACATGTTCACAAATTTTGCAAACACATTGTCTCAAATTTCTTGAAGAATACATGATCGTTCGATAATTTAAATCTTTTCCTAATGTAATCAATTTCTGTTCATATTCACAATATGAAATCTGAAACATTTAATGAAACTTTTTCTGACCCTATCACCCTATCACTCAGTAAATGAGGAAATATAACACTAAGCATGTATTGTTGATGGCCCACACTAGGGGCATTCTTTAAATGGCACACAGAGGAATGACTTCTGGTAGGTATAGAGAACGCTAAGTTGGTCATCAATTACCCAGGAAGTTACTATTTTAGTTATAACGACATGGAAACCTGTACTGCATGCTGCGGGCACTTCCCATGTGATGCCATCTGCCAAAACTTGATAGGATTACATGTGCATCTACATATTTCTCAGTGCATAAGCCCACAAAAACATCTCCCGTTGTTCGTAGTTCTATCGTTGCACACATTTCAAAATGCACACATGCAACATGCATGTGCACAGATGTTCACATCCACGGGTATTTTCAGTGGTATATGAAATGCTGTAACCATGTTCACCCTAGCACGGTGACGGTGTACAGCCTACAATTTTTGTGAAATTTTCTGATGTACATATAATGACCATACTGGTGCGTTTCCAGTCTTTCCTTTATTCCTTTCTGCCGGAGCATTTTTGAAATTTCACATTTAAAACATTAATAACACACAGTTGAGCTAATGCTAATAGATCAAGTGCTACTAATCACATACAATTTCTGATTCATCCATCAGCTCTTGACAAAAGTGCAGTAGCCTGATGAACTTCACAGCATTGATGACATCAAAGTATTTTATGAATTTCAAAACGCAAGGAGTTTAGTAACCTCAAAGGATCTCTTGATGTAGTAGAATTCCCTGAGGTTAATCAGAAAGAGAGTATTTCAAGTGGAATGTTGCCATACGATACTGTACACAATATACTGTACCAGTATATAGTTATTTCATGTACTCATATAGGATGACCATGAAACTGTATTTGGTTCTGTAATTATTAAACTTTCCCTCCCATATGGTAGGAATGAACTGATTTAAATTATTTACACTCACATGGTATCTCTAAGTTGTTGATCTATCTGTGGTTGATGTGTCAGCCAAGAATGACGGTGATTAGTTACTGAACTTGACCAAACAAGACAAAAGACCAAAAACACTGATATCTTTTTTATGAAGTAATGGCAGCTACAGTGATCTTGAATTTGAAACCTTGTAACTTGGCCAACAGTTTTAAAGCGGTTTTCCATATTACAAATCAAATACATAACATGTTCATCATAAAGTTCATAATCTCTATAAGCATGGTCTCAGACTTATAAATTCCGATATGGGTCTGCTAGATATGGATGTGTAAAATGGACATATAATATTACAGCACTTATCGAATGGTACCAGATATGCATCACTATTTCTGGTAAATGTACGGTATGTAACCAAATGCAACTTATTACTGATAGACAGGGGGAAGATCATGAATTTTCTCATTGTGAAATTCGACTCTACAGGTAAATATCGAAATAAAATATTTCTGAATGTCAAAATGAATTTTGTATACATTGATGACAAATTTTCATCAAAACATATTTCTTTTTCCCTTCCATCAAACATTGTTTATCACCTTCCATCAAAACATTGGTTTATCACCTTGTATCAACTCCAAAGTGCCAAGAGGCTGTCACAAAATTTTGAAAATATTACTAAAGTACAAAATTCAAGACTGAGAAGCCAGATAATCTTCCAGCTCATTTATTTATTGAAGTATGTCATTCATATTGGTTACAAGATTACTATTCGAGAAAACCCAAACTTCAACATTTTAAAAGGCTTTACACGACTTTGTACTAGTTTGCTTTCCTTTCCCTACTGCTGTGATAGATTTCTGAACTTAAAACTTAGAAAGAGAGCATTCCTTTATTTTGAGATTTCTGGGAGTTCCCTGTGTAAACAGTTTACATCTACAGGTGCCCTCTGTCTGCATTCAAATGTTAAACTTCTGCAATCAATCTTGGCTGTCTGTTTGAGGGTAAGGGGACTCCCTGAAAATGTCTGACAATTTGTCATGTATTTTGCTCGTAATACAATCATTACTACCATGGGGAACAAAAAAAGATTTAGAAGGCATTCTACAAATAAAGGCACTTGCGAGTTACTATAAGAGTTAACAGTATTATTGTTCAGAGTCAAAAACTATCAAATTATGTTTACAGAACTTTGTTTCTTGAAGATTGAAAAAAGAGCATACCCAAGCAACTCACTTGGTATTGCTTCACAACATGGAATGAAAAAAAACAGACTCTCACTCAAGGATATGAAAGAGCAGAACTTGCTCAGTCATGAAGCGTGTCTTTCTTACAAACTTTATGAAAAGAGTTGCAAAAAGAGTCAATATTACCATTTGTGAAAGAGGAAGTGATGACCCAAATTTCAAGATCATCCCAGCTAGGAAGTAGTGCCACACAGATTTACACATTTTCGGACAGACACACACACATGCTGTACATAAGAATTTTATTAATCACATGTATATAAGTCTGACTGTTCCACTTACCTGAGATAAAACTGACGCAGTACAAATGCTGCCTGACTTGAGTTTTTTGGTATATCAAATACATCCAACAATTCCTCCCATCTGTAATCGTCTGTAACCTACAGAAAACACGACAAAATTTGAGTCCCCCGTTCGATGTCGACGATTTTATTCACACATACCAGTGCAATTTGTGTTAATCATATGCACAAGCTATCACTCAATAGCTTGATCGAATGTCAACAATAAAAGTCCGCGAATTCAGTTTTTATTATAAAACATCGGCACCCACTCCTCCTGGTTGACTTTGCTAACACGATCCCTTCGAAACAAAAGACAAGCCTCAAAATGTGACCAATATGGTTAGAATTTTACTTTTAATTCATCCCCTAACACGCGAAATCACGATAGAATACGATAAATTATACATTTCTTTCAGGAAAGGGTTACAAATCGAAGTGCAGGCGCGAGATTTGAAAAGGAAACGGAACGAATGAAAACCCAACTCGTGCTAACAGCTGATTTTTGAAAGAATCGCAAGGAGATGGAATGAGAGCGAGTCTACAAAATTGCACTGGGTAACGCTGACCAACAACATTTTTTGTCGAAAACGTCTTCATCTACACACGTCTTTCACTGCTGCATATTTAAAAACCCTTAGATAATTGTCCATTGAAGTAAATTTGCTCCCCTTATCAGCAACAACAACAATAAACAGGCAACAAATTTAGGGAATGGTTTACCAACCTTCGTAAAGCCTCCCATGGAAGTCACTTTAGTATACAGCAAGTACAGGTCCAATTCTTTCCGATCAAACGATGGTAGCTTGTAAATTGGAGTCCTACGGAATCAGAGAAACGCAATCAGATATTTGAGCTCGCATACTACAGAGTCCCGATACCAGAAATCGGGAAAATTACCCAATGTTTAGATATGTTACCGGAAAAGTTAACTCACCCCTTTGCAGCATGAAAACGTTTCAGGTCTTCCATGAACGACCCATACACCTTTCCGTACGATTCTGGGTCCTTTCCGAGATGTCTTTCCATTGTTTTCCGCAATTTTTCCTTCGCTACGAACTATGGATCATAAGTAATTCCAAGTTAAACGAAGTAATGTTGCATCGTAAGTTCACATATCCATCGCTGATCATTGATGCACCCACTTCCACAAAAGACCTTCAGTCTCAACTCCCAACACAGCGTACGAGTATACGTGCAAGGCGGTTTTCTACCCTTCTAAAATAGCAAATTTCTGACAAAATTTGAAAATCCCGAGGACGGTTATCCAACTTCAGGATGTCGTCTGTAAACCAGCTGGAGGAATACGGCGATACCGTTAACTTGCGATCAAATTAAGACGGTATAAAGTTCAATATAGAAATGGGATCGACACAAAAAATCGCAACAAAAAATAATGAACATGCCGAAATTTTCAATTGCGCTTAGAGGGGGTGACCTAAATGAACAATGCCTCTGCGGCCCTTGCCAATATGGCGTCGCCCATACGAGGTAAACAAAGATTGACCTTTTATGCACAGTATGCATAGTGTTTTGACCTCTAGTTGGCCTAGAAAATGTTCATTTTTTCACGGTATCTAGGAAAAAACTCATAAGTATTAGAACTTTGAAAATCATAAGTGAAGAGCACACATAATGGAACATAAACAGGACAAATTACAAACACTTACAAGCCTCGTTTTGGGGAGCTCCTGGTGCGAGTCGAGCGAGATGAAACTTGTTTCCGAAACTGAAGAGCTAAAAAAAGTGTTCTCGCTTAAAAGTGGCAACTATTTGATCTTTAATCTGCTTCCCTCAACTTTGTTCAATTGTCCGAATGGACAAAGGTTTTACGTAGATGATTCTGACCGCGGTGGCGGGAAAACACGCAATAAAGAAGGAAATAATTGTCAAACGATGCAAAATAAGAATTATTGTGAAAGAGCAAATAGCAAGATAACTTGAATAATATTTTTATTTTCGGATACAACCAATGATGGAACTTACTTGCCCGGCAGGCTTTTCTTGAAACCATAATACCAAAGATAAGCAGTGCTATACATTTACTCAAATTATCAAGCAATTTCGCATCATCAGTGTCAGCGTTCGTTTGTCCTGGCCTTATCATATGTTTTTTCCATTTCTTTTTACCGTATTCAGAAGGTTGTCGACCGCGCATTTTTTTTATATTGGTAGTTTAATATTGTAACTACATCACGATGCGATGATTTATCGAAAGGGATGGGATGACAAATAATTGCCGCCCTCTGAGAAAATGGTTCCATCCAAACAACGATCACATGACAATGGCCCACGTGGATACTGAATCGCGCCGCAGCTGCGTTCACGTACCCTGTGCCAGCGCTGTTGGCAACATTCGTTTACCGGAGGCACAACTATCGTGACCGTGATCATGACTGTCGCAAAGTACATCTTCGCTATTTTCGTTTTGTCTCTTTCTTACTACACATCAGTACTTGCCTACAACAACTTCAAGACCGATCCAGAAGAACACATGAATGCGGTAAGGAAAACGAATCGAGACCGATGTGTCATTATTCAACGAAAGTTTACCTGATATCATGGAGTATGGTGCAGTTTGTCGTGTCGCTCTATGATGGTGACCTACATTGCATTACTATGCATGTTTTACTGTTGAAGGCTCACGTAAAATTGAAACCTGAGCCAGCAATAGGCAGTTTTGATCAGTATAGGAAGAAAAATTCTAGATGATTCTTCTATCTAATCTATACCACCAAAGATGCTACTATCTGCAATCGGACTGCGAGACATATTATTATTTAAAGGGGGATCTGAAATTAAAAGTCTGGCCTTTGGTCGTGGCCATTTCCAATTTTGTGTCAGGATGACAGTGTAATTGATCGTAGTAATTAATAGTTATTTGAATCCAAATCCAGAAATGTAAAGAGAATATCGGTGTTTTTACAAATCATAAGATGGAATGCGGGCTCACGCCCACTTGAGGTAATTTGTGTATAACTGTCCTCAGTTTTGTTGCGACGATGTGTCCACCCTTTCTTTTCAGTGTGATATTTTGTAAATATTTATTGACAATGTTGCACTTATCAACAAAGAATATACTTCTGATACTCTACATAACAACATGTTCTAGATGTGCCAATAGTATACTTGTTATCTACAAACCTCATCGGTTATCTAAAAGTAAACTATTTCAATAGAATAAATCATGGTTTCAAAAGTCAACTTCTCCAATCTTTACATCAAGGTGGATAAAGTATATGATGTGTGTTTTTGTTATATCTGAGCTCTGCGGGGGGAAAAAATTTGATTTTCAAAAAACTAAGATGGTGAAATTTTTTACTCATAAAGCTTTAATATGAGCCCCCCACAATGCATAGATCACACAAGAATCATTAAAGTCCTCGAGGTGCATTATTTTACAAACCAGTTAATTGTTGTTAATTGTTGTTAAAGTACTTAAATTTGCCACAGCCTGTAAAAATCTGTAAAAATTAAGAGGCTAGAAAAAGAAATACAGAAAATATCTCAATAAAGAGAGCTTTCTTGATATATGCTTAATCAGTTATATATAATTTGTGATGATCATTAGGCATATCTTAGGTGGTCAATATTTACATATTTACATATTCACATGTACTTAAGGGATTCAGACAAGCATACCAGTATATAGAAGGGAGGGCAGTACAGGCCATTTGTTGAAAGAGGTATACACGACTGATCGATTGCATGTTCATTATCTAGCTACAATGTATTGACAGATTTATGTATTCTATGAAAAATGCTGATAGTTGCAGCTGTGTTTTAATATCAAAATCCAATGAGTTTTTTGAACATTAACTTCCAGGGACAAGGTACGCCAACAATTAAAACTCAATATCATTTTCTGTTGCACGTACAACCACCAACAATTCATCAAAGTGATTTACGTCTGAATTCAGCATGTCACATCAAATTTTACCCCATGCATAACACCAGGTGATTTGCAATGACTTGTCATTATGTAGAGGAATTTATCATAATACATGCTATTATTATATCATATTTAATCAGATTCAGATCTTGAATATTGTCAGGAAGTCTCATAAGCCTTTAGCACACTGTTCATGTTTATAGACATATATGTCATACAAACAAAATACAGGAGCCTATTATATAAATATATTTTTATTCATTTTAAAAACCTATTACCTTTACCTTTTTGCATTTTACTTACCAACAATACCATCCAATCTTTGAAGAGATGTTTGGATCCCATATTGCCTCTGAAAAAGTCACTATTTCAATCCTCATCGATGAGTTTGGTTGATAAAATTCAGGCACTTTATATGTGCATATTTGTGCCAGCCATATTTGAGTTGTTAAAATCTAAAGTTCTGCAGTCATCGCCGAATTTCGAAAAAAGTTCTTTGGTCACACTTTAGTAAACATACAGAACAATTTTACAAAATAAGGTAAGCCTAGGGGTACTCATTTTCAATAACAATAGGAAGACCCTCTAGGCAACCTGATTATTTGCATATTGGAAGATTGGGCCGGGTGTTGTTCAGGTGCACAAATACTTGAAGCCAATATTCAATGTTGCGTCAGGTGGAGAACTAGAAATACTGACTTGTTGTAAGCCAAATTTCCTCCTTTGCCCGGATATTCATTGCACCTTTCACCTGTCAATATATCTTCATTGTTTAAAATTTTCTCATTTGTGCTGTAGCATACATGTCAGGTTGTTTACTGTCTTTAAAAATGAACAAAACATTGTAGCAGTTTGTCAAGAAAAGTTAATGAGTTTGATAAACATATATGGTATCTGATATATGTTTCACTTTCAATCTTCTATTTTGGTCCAACATGTATACTAGACCTATCATCATTTAGTTTATTGTTTTATAAAAGATCAAGAACTGCATCACTGATCAGTTGTTCAAACATTTTCTGTGTGTGAATTGTTTTACTTCTCTCACTGTTCAAACTCTTATTTTGCTCCTCGCGCTCAAGAGCTCGTACACAAGTTACTGTCTTGCCACGTGCCACTTTGCTGTTCCTTGATCAGTTTTTCTCACTACTATGCTATCCATGGGTCATTGCAAGTTCAAATATTGACTGTTGTTATTGAAGAACTGGTAAAAGATAACACACAATGTGATTAATTTGACAGATGAAAGCTTGAATTGAGTGACCTAATGTCTGCTTCCGATCAGAAATTATATGATGAGTATCTCTTTTGTCTGTAAACTGTCACACTGAGGGCAGAGCATAATAGGCAGTGAGTCCATGTTTTGTAATTAAATAATTATCATAAAAACATCAACAATAGTTGTTATTCTAGCGTCTGCGCTTGGGGAGGAGCCCTTGAAAGTCTCAGAATTTAAAAGCCGCCTGGAAATTAAAGTCACGGAAATTAAAGTCTGTGGAAATGAAAGGCAGTCCTGAAAAGTTCTGGAAAATTAATAATCTACCCGCACTTGTTCAAAAGTGACAAGATTATCAGTCATGCCATCATAAAGTGACATTGAAATGAAATATATATTGTAAAAATGAGATCTGGAAAATGGTATTATTTGATATCAAAAAGTCATTGAAAATTGCTGAAAAAGTCCTTGAAAGCCCTTGACTTTGACCATGAGTATGGTATGGACCATGTTCCGTTGAAGTATTTATCAGAAAAAGTTGATATTTGGGTAAAGTTCATTCTCGCGAGCCAGAACGTAATTTCCGCTCGTACCGCTAAGCTGTTGCCGTAGGCGCGTGGTTTACGACGATGATAAAGTTCAGAAGTTTATGCAAGTCATCTAGTTTCTGTTCCAAGTCTGTTCCAAACATCCGTTATCAATAGACACCCATCTGTAACCCATTCTGCCATTTGAAGGACACTTCCTGATATTGCAATATCAGACGGACAAAACCTTTTGACCTGTTGATCCTACCATCCATCAAAATAGCCATGTTTCTTTGTTGGTCTATGCACAGTCCCTGGGTGGAGGGACTGTGGTCTACATAAAGGTAAAATGCGCCTCGGGAACAAATATTCAGACTCAAAAATTTTTACAATGCTTTTCTGGTCTACTGCATGTGGGGCTCCATTTTGATGGAATTTTTTATTTCCCCCCTAGATTTAACACAAGGATAGAGACCATTTTTAAATTAAACATAGTGAACATTGGTGACCCCTGATTTTTATTCTGGATTTTGAAAGAGATAGTTGAAAATTTCCTTGAGGAAAGTTTGAGCAAAATTTTAAGTCTTTCACTTTCAAGGTCAATGCTACCTTAAAGGGGAATGCACATTATGGACAGATGTTCAGATTCAAATTCCTCACAATATTTCTGGTATATGCTGCTTGGACCTTATAGATTTGAAGCAGTGCTTTAGCCTGAATTATGTCTTGAGAATATTGGGTAATCAAAGTAAAAATGGCAAAACTCAGATATTTATATCAGTTATGATTTGGCACTCCGGAATAAAAAGGACGCGATGCATACTACAGACTCAGTATGCCCAAAAGATCACATGATGGCGGTACAAACAAACCCAGGCACTACAAGCGCATATGGAAATACACATATTTCTATGCACGTTTGCGGAATTGGGTCGGTTGTACTATCTATGGGTCATTTGAATTCCACGTTTAACCTATTGCAAAGGACGCAATGTACTCCAGCAATTCCCAGACATCTTAGATTTTATATTCACCGTCAATATCAAGACATCAATCGTGGAGGATACATGTCATTTCATACTGTTTTGTCCTAATATATGACAAAGAGAGAAAAGAATTAATACCACAAAAAATATTAATCAATTACCAACGCAAGGATGTACACATCCATAATCTGTCTTTGTACACAGGTCTTTTAAGAAATTAGACAATTTTATAAAGAAAACGCATCAAGTTTAAAATGCAGAAAGTGTAAACATATTCCTTATCAGTAGATCTCCATTTTTGTAGTCTGAATAATCTAATTTGTGAATGGCCCATTAATCCAATAAACTATCGAACTTATTCATCAATATATAGGCTGGTGTACTTAATCTAATTTGAATGAACCATTTATCAAATGTTAGCCATCAAAACACCACGCTTGATCTCAATAGACTATGAAACTAATTGTGAGCAGTAGACCAAATAACCTGTAGCACTATTTCTGTGGAAAATTGGCCTTGTAATTAGCAATATTCTATATGGTCAATGAGCCACAGCTTTTGGCATTATATTCATGAATTCTCTTTGAAAGTGCAAGTAGTT
Organism: Ptychodera flava; assembly: GCF_041260155.1. Classification (NCBI taxonomy): domain Eukaryota; kingdom Metazoa; phylum Hemichordata; class Enteropneusta; family Ptychoderidae; genus Ptychodera; species Ptychodera flava. The sequence continues at coordinate 11,128,149 of NC_091929.1, forward strand.
TTCATAGATGTAGTTACTTAAAGATGTGTATACAGGTATTACAAACAACTGAATTAGTAAGTTATAATGCAAATGGATGTGTTTTTCTAATATAGCTGCCCCTGAGGAATTCAGCAATGACATTAGATGTTGGGCGTATTTCTGACTTGAATCTTCGTAGACGCAACATGATGTCATGCTGGTCTCTTCCATCGTTGCGTTAAAGTCCTCTATTTCCTTGTCATATTTCAAGTTTTTGAAAATGGCAGGAAATTCAAGTGAACTGAAAACTCTGCAATTTCTTGCCTGTTGTGTCAGAAGTGAATGTGGCATAAAGGCGACATCGTAAAATTCCAAGAATATCTGCATAAGTGCAGAAACTATTTTGAAGTAAAGAAATATGAGAAACGTGAAGCTTATGGACCTTTAAAAAATAACCTGTTGCCCTACTACACCAATAAAATTTATTAGTTCATATCAGATTGACGAGAATAATGACAATCAGATTTCATGAAATCCAGCTTTCTCAGAAATCTACACAGATTAATTCAGTTTATGTAGATATGGGTATATTTGTAGAAATCATTTGTAATCAAGGGAAAATTCCAAGTATCCTAACTGTCAATTTATATATATGTGAATATATTATACAGATATCCTCTACTAGGCTATAGTGCTTGATGATTAAAGCAGAGCTTTTGAAATTACCCAAATTACGTCAATCAAGTATAAAATTATTATTACCCCGGTATTTTGCACTTCTATATATACCATTTATATATATATATATATATATATATATATATATATATATATATATATATATATATATATATATATATATATATATATATATATATATATATATATATATATATATATATATATATGACATAATGTGACATGTCAAATGTTACGTATTTAGATTGTTGTGGTGGAAAATTTTTGTTTGTTATGTCAGTCAGTGATAATTAATTTCTCTTTTTGATTGAATAGAGTCAGCTGATTACAAGCAAAGGTTACCCATGTGAAGAATACACGGTTAGAACTCATGATGGTTTCCTATTGGGCGTTCAGCGAATTCCCCATGGGAGAAATCATTCAAAAACCATGGCAACCAAACCGGTGGTATTTCTCCAACACGGATTATTGTGTTCATCAACTAACTGGTTGACAAACTTAGCAAATGAGAGTTTTGCCTACATTTTGGCAGATGCTGGGTTTGATGTCTGGCTTGGAAATGTTAGGGGCAACACGTACTCGAGGAAACATGTGACTCTTAAACCAGATCAGGATGAATTCTGGGCATGGAGGTTAGTGATGAAGTTCATGAAGCTTACAATTTTTGTAAACTGCCTAAAAAGTTGTCTTTGGTTTTTCATATGTGGCAGTCATTTAGTAGTATGGGCCTCAAAATTGCAAGACTTAAACTTTTGCTTGAACTTTCCCTAAAATACTTTAAACCATTCCCTTTTGAAATCAAGGATAAAAGTTAGGAGTCACTTTGCAAAATTTGGTCCTAGAGAAATAACTTAATCATGATTATTTCAGTCCAGACAATTGTGCTAGTTCAGTTGGGAAAAATTAAATTTTTCAAAATTTTCACAAAACTAAGTTTTTGAAAAATTATATTTTCTCCAGGAACTTTAGAATGAACTCCTACCAGTAGTAAACAAAAAAACGTTGTAAAAATTTTAGAGTCTGGATATCTTTCCCTGAGGTACATCTACCTTGATGTCATAATTGTATGTCTAACTTTTATCTATTTTTGAGTCTTTGTGGTGAAGTTATGATAACTCCACTGTTTACAAAAAGTACCGATACATTATCGTGGCAGCCGAGAAATGACAACTCACCTTACATAAAAACCTATTGTAAGAAAGAAATACAATACAAAATCAATAGTCAGCATCTATACAAAAAATTAGCCATGGATTTGAAGAGAACAATGTATACAAAAAGGTCTCTAAATGCTAATTAAAAGGGCCAGTAGCTGTAACTTTGGATGATTTTTCACTAGATTTGTTTTTAATGTAAACTGTAGTTTCTAATTCTACTCCCAAAGTATATTGAGATACACAGTATTCAGCTTGTCAACTCAGCCTGTACATATGTACGCTGCATTGTTATTGTTGACAAGTGAATTCTCGTCTGGACTAGAATTCAAATATAAACAATAACAGTGCATTTAGCACACTTTGTTGACAAGCAAAGTAATTTGTGTTTCAACATGCTTGAGGCAGTAGAACAAGAACTTGCAAGTGACATATTTAAATAATAACACATGAGAGCGAGGGCAATATCACGATTTATTGCCTGCCCAAGGGATGGTGGTCATGATCGACATACTGATGATGCCCTCGCCGTAGCACATTTGATTATACCAATGTGAGTTTATCGTATAAGCTGAAGTCGATGGCGTCTGTATGTATGTGTGTATGTATGTATGTACAGTGTGTCCGTCAACATCAAAAACAGGCAAACCGCTGCACGTTTTAGCTTGGTATTTGGTGTGTTGATGCATACTGGGCTATAGATGGGATTTTGTTCAAATGAAGTCTGCATTGCCAAAATTATGCAAATGAGCTTACAAAATGTGAAAATGGTCAAGAATTAATATCTCGAGAACCGCTGTTTTGATTGCTTTGAAAATTTGTGTGCAAGTACCTTAGGTGAACCTTATACAGTTTTATGAATATTGTGAAGATATTTTTAATTTTGTATTTTTACTGAATTTTTTGGTGATTTTTCTCATTTTCAGTAAAAATTCTTCTTCTCTGAAACCGCCTGCTCAATCGCTCTCAAATTTGGGTTAGATCTTTGCAAGGGTGTTACTCTTCTAATTTGTTGAAATTATGACAAAATTGGGAAATTACTATTTTGGAGCAATATTGTCATTTTTGGTCAAAAAATCTTAAACAGTATTTTCCTTTTAAAACTCCTGGACAGACAGCTTTTAATTATATTTGGTACACAGACGTACAGAGATGACAATAGTTAGATATGTGGAAATTGTCCTGAAATATACAAATTTGTATTTTTAAGACAATATTGTCATTTTTGGTCAAGAAAACTTGTTCTCAAAATTACTTGTTTGATAGCTTTGTAATTTGGTATAAAGTCCCTAGGGATGTTATTTGATAAATTTTCTGTTCAAAGTGTTGGGAAACCCCCAAATTTGTATACTTTAGGTAATTTTCTCAGTTTGTGACCTTAAATGACCTACACCAACCCAGGATATGTTGTGAGACAGTTTTGAAGGCTGTGAACATAATTTGTCATATTTGGTATCAATTTGTAGGAAAATTTGATCCAGAAAACATAGCTGAGGTGAATTTTTTCATTGCAGACCAATTTTTGCAACTTTTCTATGTAAGACATACAAGAACTGATGAGAAATTTGGATCCAGGATAATTCCAGATGTTGTAACAGTGACCGCCCACAGTGGAAGGCATTTCACCATCTGTAACTGATTTAAGTGCTGTTTACATTAGAATGATAACATTCACATTTATTTACAACCACAAGATTGTAAATACCAAGGAATGGAACATTTGATATTCAGGAGGGGTAGGGTCTAGAAGATTGATGAGGTAGCATTACTTTTTTACCAGATCCCTTGTACATTTTTTTACCCACTCCCAACTTTTCTTTTTATCAAACCTTCTCTGTCCATTTTTTGTTGTTGACATTTGCTTATGTATTTAGGATCTGCTTGTCCCATTGCTATAGAAGTTTATATGCATGTTCCTAAAGATGACCTCCAGTACCTAAGTTGGAGACCTTATTTGCTTTTGTCATTCTTGTTTTTCCTGATTTAAATATTTCTCGAATGGACCAATTCAAACCGAATGTGAGCACACTGTCCTTGACGGTATTTTTATTTTTATTACACCAAACAAGCAAACATGCAAAGAAACAAAAACACAAAGACTTCTTCGAGTACAGTTCGCCTTCTGAGTCCGGACCTCAGCGTAAAATGTTGTCAGTGCCGAGTCTAGGGTTGCTGCTAAAGTTTGCTGATCTCCTCGGTGGCGTATGCAAATTTGTTGCTAGTATGGTCGCTGAACACAGAAATTGCATTCCTTGTTGCCATTTTTGTTCGTTTGCTTTTTACCTGCATCAAAATATCGTCTAACTGTGCCGGAGACAGCTCTGCATGACGTTTCGCAGCCATAAGTTGCCAACTGCAAAGTACAACAAGCGAACGACAATTTGTTTTGCGCAGAAAGGGTGCGCAGTAAGTAAAATGACATCATCCATGTAATATCAAATGCAGAGGGCATCATCAAGTTCACAGAGGGCATCATCACATTCGCAGAGGGCATCATCACGTTCTTTTACATGTCACGTGAGTCGTGTTTAACCAATGGCAGTGCACGCTGAATGAGTGAGGTGTAATAATACAAAATAAAAAACGGGGAAAAATAATCTAAACTTACAGGTACTGGCCAATTGAAAGAAAAAAGTGAATAAATTTAAATGATTCTGCAAAAGTATGTCTGCAAGTACTGGTAAACAATCATCACTTGCCTCAATAAAAGCATGAATAGTATGTACTTTAATGAAGGGAGAAGTTTATTGAAATCAATTCCAGTGTTTTTGTCAAGGCTGGTACCGTGGTAGATCGGCATCAGATTTTTTGACAGTCTGGTTGTTGCAATAAGGTGGGTGAACCTGCATATTGGTACAAAAATATGGGTAGTTGCCAACCTAGTGTTGAAATCAAATTATGGGTTTTACCAATTGAAAGTTAATCTGTTTACCCCATTCTCTGTGAAAAAGTCTACAATCACCAATGGTAACAATGAGTCTGGGCTAAACCATGTAGGTTAAGGTGGTTGGAAAGGCTAGAGCGTCAGTTATAAATTTCAACAAAACTATTAAAATATAAAAGTAGTCAACATTCTCTGTGGAATAAAAAAAACTAGACATTTGGGCACAAAGGCATTGCAGAGTTATAGCCTGTTAAAACTTCTGAAAAACTGACCAAATAAGAAGAAGTTGGGGAGTCCTTAGTGTATTAACTATGGTAGAGGTCCCCTAGCTTTTAATAAAATGTTTGAAAAGGGAAAGTCATTATTTGCTGTTTTTCAGGAAAGTTTGACAAGGCGGTGCTGGCATTCAGAGTGAGTGACTGCTATTGTAAATGCATTTTTAGATTCTTTGAGTGTCAAAGAGGTGTCAAAAGTGAGATTAACCAAAAAAAACTGCTCTATGACTTCAAAAGAGGGGTGCAAATATGGCTTGTTTTCAACATTTTTGACAGAATAACAGTTTTCCTACATAATTGTATACCAATTTAATCCAATTTTGAAATGAGATATGGACATGGAATTTTTACAGCCTATTAACAAGGTTACAGATAAGATTTGTATGGCACAATTTTCCTGTATTTGAAGTACTTTTTGAAAAATCACATTTTGAAATTTGAAAGAATTTTTAATAATTTTTTGATATATAAACCCATGTAAAATCATAAAAACAAATTTTATTTACAAATCCTGCCGTACAAATCTTACAATAAATAGTGTCAACATATTTATAACTAATTTGGTAATATTAATACTATCCAATTATTATTAAATTCAAATATGTAAAAAAAATATGAAAAATTAAATTTTAATATTTACTGGTGTCATATTTCAAAATCATGGCTGCAAATATACAATTTTTATATACTTTGGAGAAAATATTAACTAAGGGAGTTATCCTGAAAATTTGAACTAAATATCTTGATTCTAACACTTGAAACTTGACATTAACTCTGAGAAAAGAATTGGTGCAAAAATAGCCTTTCCAACCACCTTAATGTGTGTGGCCTGTAGCTGTAACTGTGATGATTGTTTTCAATGATTTTGTAGTTATAGTAATATCAAGTGGAGTTTCTTATTCTACTCCCCAAAGAATGTTGAAACACCCACTATACAGCTTGTCAACATAGCGTCTATATGTAAAATGCACTGTTATCGTTTACATTTGAATTCTAGTCCAGATTATAAGTCACTTGTCAACAATAACAATACAGTTTACACACATACAGGCTGAGTTGACTAGCTGAATACTGTGTATATCATCATGCCTTGTGGTGTAGAACAAAGAATTATGGTTCACATTCAAAACAAAAGTGGTTAAAAAATTATCAAAAGTTAGCATTACTGGCACTTTGATGTACTTGATATATTTTTTTCTTCTGGACAGTTGGGATGAGATGGCGTGGTACGATATGCCAGCTATGATCAACTTTGCATTGAATGTTAGCAAACAACAACAGTTATACTACATAGGTCACTCCCAGGGTACATTGATGGCATTTGCACAGCTTTCCAGAGATCCAGAACTCGCAAAAAAGGTGAGAAACTGAACCTCCTTACCACCAAATTGCCATCCTGTCTTGGCCCCTCTGTTTTTAAGTTGTTCACCCCAATTCAATGTGAACAGGTCCACAAATACAATTGATAACAATGGATTTTAGGCCAAACTATGGAGGTGGAACGCCAAAGCTCCATAATTATGCTGAATTTTTTTCTTTCCAAAGTTTTTGTTTGACCACTGCAGTTTTTTGTTCCAATCCCAGAATCATGCCAACTTGCCTGATGTTTAATTTATCAACACAGCCTGTATGCGTGCTATGTTCGATGTTTTTGTTGGCAGTGTTAGTCCAAGCTAGAATTCATTTCTTAACAAAAACATTGGGTATTGTACACAATATAAGGCCAAGTTTGTTGTTGGGTACCACCAGTGTTCTCCACGGCGCCTTTTAAGTGGGCGGTGCGCCCACTTTAATTTCACGGCTGCCCAGATAAAATCTACGCCGCCCAGTTTAATTTTCGGCCGCCCATGCTCTTGAAACCCACCGTCTGTTTGTTCTGGGGTGGCGGGTTTGGTTCACGGCAATGTTTTTATGCCGTGCTTTTGTTTGTTTCTGTATTTAATTTCAATAAGGTGTTAATTTAAATCAATAAGGCACATTTTGCTGTTGTTGTATGTGTGAATTTGTCATTTTAATACCTCGTCAAGATATGTCACGACGACCATAGCGGAAGAAAGACCGCGAGAGAAGCTCGACCGACTTGTCAACCCATTCACACAATCACCGTCCCGCCACCCGGACGGTGACACAATAAACTGTGCGGTCGCATCAAGATCTAAGTGTTGTCTCGATTGATTCTGCCGAATTTCCCCCCAAGAAAGTACACATTCTTTTAACACCCTCAAATTCAGGGTTCTCCCAGCCCAAAACAGCGTCGCGGCCCGCGACGCTATTGTTCAACCCTTGACTCCACCGACCCATCCAAAGAAATTGTAAAGGACAGAAAAATTGATATAAAACCATAGTCAAAAGACAGCAAAAGTCAGCGACGATTTCTGCTCTTACTTGACGAAAAATTTGAAATCAAACTGATTACACATTCCCTAGATACAGAAGTGGCAATTTGGTGAAATTTCTGTTTGACTCTCATCTTGAAATAAAAAGTAAACGTGGAACGAAGACATGTATGCTGCCGATCAACAGCGTAGCATAGCTTACGGAACTGTCTGTCACTGCACCGGCATGCGTTGGCTGCACGTAAAAGCAACTCAACTTTCCAAGATCGAACGGTCAGTATCTTGTGAAAACAGCAACATAGCAATGAAATTGTTATAGTCAGCGGTAAAAACTCTTAACAGATGGAGCGTTACTTGCTTTAAACAAATGAAAATGCATGTGAAGAGAATAAAATCCCAGATCGCGTGCGTGAATGAAAATATGCCGTAAACAATGGCGGATATGACATCAGAGTGGGACTCTTCTATTTTGGTACCGGGGGTGCGCATTGTCAGAGAACCCTGATAAACGTACTGAAAAACGTAGTATTTTCCTAGCGATGCTGTCACGGGAACTTCGATATCTCATTGTTTTACATCTTTTAATAGTTTCTTTGATCTGAGCAGTTTTACCAACTTTAACGGTATATTTTACTCTCCTAACCTTTCTTTATTTGAGTTAAACAAGGGTAGGAGCTTATGCAACTTAGTGAGGATGTACTGAATTTTGAAAAAATCAGTGGAGGGGCTCTGCTCCATGAGTACACTGTTTTGTCAATTTTTGGTGAACACAAACTATATGTAAATATTATGCAAATGATTATGTTAATATTATGCAAATGATTATGCAAATTAACCACCCACGTAATTTTTTTATTTGTGGAGAACACTGGGTACCACAAACTCATAAGTAACAACCTTGTACCGGTACATCATGATAAAAGCACATTTTCTATCATTTGTGTAAGCACTGGTGCAGAACAAAGTCCTTAATAAACTATATTTCAACTTAAATTAGTCTTTGTCATCGGTGAATGACTCTTATTACCGGTAATTTTAATGCAATATATTTTGTGGTGTCGTTCGTGCTTATACATATCTTGACTCGCATGAGGATAAGAGCATTCATTATGTTAGCTGAGGGCCTGAGTGTTGCCCCAACGCACTCTTTTCATGAGTCTGTGTGCCGAGAAAAACTTACTTTTGCAGATTCACAGGCCCGAGGGAAATCAAGCTTATGCTGTCACCCACATACCGGTATGACCAGTCAGTATCTGGTTTGTAACACACCTCATCCAATTTTTTCGCCAAATATTCTAGAAGTTCCTCTGCTATCACTCATCCTTGTTGCAGACAGCACTGCCGCCTTCTCTTGCATATTCCAGAATGTACGCATGCATAGATGGTGCTATCAAATTTACACAGTCGACGAGGAGTGTTACAATCTACCGGTACAGTGCAACATGCAATCAGCAACGGACTCTATTGGCTCTAACTAATTCACTTCCTCTCAACAGATCAAGACAATGTTTGCAATGGGACCAGTAGCTACGGCAGGACATGTGACAAGTCCCATCAGATACTTAGCAGCTTTGGCTCCAGAAATACAGGTCAGCATAGCAGTAAACTCCACATCGGAACAGCACTTGCATACTGATTTGGTATTTTGACACAATCCTGCCAATATGGTTTCTCAGAGTGCTGTTGGCACCAGCAAACTGTACTTTCTGTGTATATGTAGATTGAAAACTAACATGCATATTTATGCTCACAGACGGGACATAGCATATGGTGCAACGTACTCGTTGCCTCATCAATGCAGTCGGCACCTCAAACTGAGAGACTTATAAGAAACTTTTGCGCAAAATTACCATAAGGAAACTTTAAACCATTTCCTTTCAAAATCAAGAATAAAACTCAGGTGACCATGCAAAACTTTGGTAAGAGAGAAAAAATTGCCCAATACTTACTGACACTTGAAATTTAGAATTGCCACCAAGCCTGTGTCAACTTTATCGGGAAAACTACAATAATTGATTTTCAAAAGATTGTACCTCTGAAAACGTCATTCACACCACGGGCTTCAAAGTGAGCCCCACAAGTGGTAGACCAAAAGAATATTGCAAAGTTTGAGAGTCCAAATATCCGTCCCTGAGGTACATTCTAGCTTGAAGGTGCAGATTCATTGATAAATTTATTGTCTGTACAGATGGGTGGATTGCATGTAACATCATATGCAGATGAGCAGACATAGTTACAAGACTTGAACTATTTGTATCTCCATTTATCCAAATTTTTCCAGCTTTTATTTGACATTTTTGGAGTGAAAGATTTCCTACCAAACAGCGATATTGTGAAGTGGCTAGCTGATCATGTCTGTACGGAGCAGTCAAGAATATTCTGTGAAAATATTCTCTTCATTTTGAGCGGTTGGGATCAACAGCAACTAAATGTGGTGAGTATTAACATTGGATCTTTTGATGTACAATATATTCCTTGCAGCAGTGCAATATCAGAAGTGGCACTTTGGTTGAAACCAGTTGTCTCCTAAAAAGAATCCAAAATGACATGTTCAATCAAAGGGAAATATTTTGTGTAAAACCATCATTGATTATTTATCAGAACATCTTTAACTTTCATACTCTGGCATCAGTTATCAGAAATTAAGTTTGTCAGGCACAGCTGCATATTGTTCTTTTGAGTTTTGACTAGTTTGCATCAAAGTAAAATCTTGTAAAAAGTCGATATTTTGTGTATCTATTGGCTCTATTTCACATGTTGTTAAAACCCTTTGAGTGCCTATTGATTTGTCACCTGTATGAAATAAAACCAAGTCAATTTTTCAGGGTTTTCCCAAAATTTGATCAGTAAGAGTAGCCAATGAAAAGTGATGTCTATTTGGTCCAAAATTATGAAAAAAATTACAGAGAAATCATGAAAATTTGTGAAATGTGGCACTATAATTTTGGTGGGAAAAACTTACAGCACTCAAAGGCTTAACAATTCACATGTTCAGAACATACCTTATCTTCACCTCAGAAGTGTACATTCACTGTGTACCTGTTGATAATTTTGTGAAATTTCCATTGACAGACTCGCCTACCTGTATACTTCACACATGTGCCTGCTGGTACTTCGGTCAGGAATGTTGTACATTTTGCTCAGGTATGGTAGATCATGAAAAGATATTCAGGCTAGGGATTAAGACATTGCCCCAAGAGGGTGTTACTGTTTGTTGTCTGAGGAATAGTGATCTCAGTTAGAGGGAGGGGGTTGCTCTGTCTGCCACTGTGCATATGGGACCCATACAATGGGTCTGCAATGCTATGCACAACATATCCCTACATCTCTTAGTGTATTTCCAAAATGTTTAAAATAGCAGCTGTACCAAAACTGTTGACCTTTGCAGAAGCAGCTTCATATGAACAAAGGGACTCAAGTTTATTTGGCAAAGTCTTGTAGTGATTGCAAAGATACAAAACTTGCACATCAAATGCTGAATTTGCTTCACATTTGCACGGCATTCATCACCAATTTCTGGGTCTTGGAAGAGGCAAATGCGTTCAACAAAAAAAATCACGCCACCACAGATAGGACAACCCCCATCCTGTATGACAATTCTGACTGTCTGTTGTCTCACCCGAGGAATGGAAAAATCAGTCAAATATGATAATGAGCCTTCAAATCTTCTGACAAGCATTGTACTATTACACTGTGCTGTTTTTTAGCCAAAATATCAATCCGAGAATAGGCCAAACCCGGAATTCGAATCGACCACGGTACAAACAAAGCCATGTGCGCAAACGCGCACAGACGTACGTGTATTTCCATACGCGTTCAGTACACATGTGGGTTTGTTTGTACCGGCATCACGTGATTATTTGGGCGTACTGAGTATGTAGAATGGCGTACGCATCGCGTCCTTTTTATTCCGGAGTAGAACCATTGAATATCAATCCTGTGTCCATTAAATACCTGTCTCTCCACTGTAATACTATATCTGATATTTTAGACACTTATAAACAATACTGGTAATCTACCGAGATGTTAGACTGAAAGAAATATTCAGCCACGTGTGTGTGCACTTCATGTCCAGAAGTTAATATGGTTATCTGATTTTCTCCTGTTTTTTTTGCAGATGGTTGAATCCAATAAATTTCAGATGTATGATTATGGTACACCTGAAGAAAATAAAAATTATTACAACCAGGTATTATTTCAAATATTTTATTAACTACCGGTACCTTAATTGGTACGTGTCTTGATTATCACGTCTTCTTGGTAGACCAAACTTTCCAGAAAAGCCAAACTGGCCATAGAGGGCATGTATTTTTATCCTACAGTTACTGTACTCTTTTGATACAGAAGTGATGGTACAGACTGGGGTTTCATTCAGTGTGTGGTTGGTGTACATTGTGTACACATTTATATACGGTATATCGTATTCAAATACCATATTTAGTGTCTTGAAGTTGGGGTACTAGGCTTATAAGTAGACAAGTGCGTAAAAACATATATTCAGAAAATTTTAGCAGAATGAGAATGTACATGTATTGGTATCACACATTCAAATTAGTGACAGTAAATGTGCTCGTGTAATGGTTAGTTTCCTACCATTATATTTATTGTTAAGAGTGGAGGGAAGCCACTTTTACCATAAAACCTATGAAAACATGGATTCAAACTTACAAATCTCTGTCTGTATGTCTCCTCTCTCTCTGTCTCTCTGTCTCTGTCTCTGTCTCTCTCTCTCTCTCTCAGTCAACACCACCCCTCTACTATGGCGAGAACATCACCACACCAATAGCTTTGTACTGGGGAGACAATGACTGGCTGGCAGACCCGACGGATGTTAAAAACTTCATTCCAAAGATAAAGAAAGTTATGATCGTCAACGACGAAATACAGGAGTTTGATCACTTGGATTTCATCTGGGCCATGGATGCACCTCAACGTGTTTATCGAAACATAATTCAAACCATCATGAAACAAGAAATATCCATCCATGGTTGAAAGAGAGAGAGCTAGAATATAATAATAATTGTAAAGCGCCTTGAGCACAAGTCATGTACTTGTGGATATGTGCGCTATTTAAGAACCCATTATTAAAGTGCAAACTGCATTTACCAGTGACATTCTGAAATTTTTATTGATAGTTGGAAATGTCAACAATGCAAACAATATCAACACATACAGTGTTTCTGAAATTTGGCCAGTCTAGGATCTCCGTTCTGTTACGGTGTATGCTATGCTTCCACACAGGGTTTTATTGGTAGCATAGCAAGATTACACTGTAACGGAAGAGAGGTCCTAGACGAATGTTGGCCAACTTGCAACAGAGTCTTTAGCACCATTGAGAATGTTGATAGCGTGAATCCTGTTGGTAGCTTGAACCCTGCCACTACTAGTGAATTTTATGCCACATCTTAACCCTTTCACCCCAGTTCCCTGTATACAGGTCCAACTTTACCATAGAAAACAATGGATTTGGGTCAAACCATGGTGGTGAAAGGGTTAAATGATAAACTTCCTTTTGACTTTTTTTACACTTGCAATGCAAATTTTACAGTTGCTTTAAACATAAGCAAGGAAGAGGCTGTTTGAGAAATCACATTTTGATGTACAAACATGGCTGAGGAGATAAGGGATGTCAAGTAGGGTCCATGTACTGTGTATATGAGATTAATTTATGATTGACACAGTACTTTGAAATTAGTGTTTTTAATGGGTATGAACCACATGATTTCTCTGAGTTACTTTTTACAAAAACATTTTATAAATGTTACAGTAGCACAGCTCGGAGACAGGGTGACGCTCAATATTGAATCTTACAGCAAGACAGTTTTACACAAAATTTGGTACTGATGTATGCTACATGTTATGTGTTATACATTTATATGGTATATATCACAGTGTGTCTTTTAAGCAAAGTTGGTACACCAATGATATTGGTAGATCCTCTTATAATCAAGAAAATATTACATATAGTTTATGCATATGAGGCTGAAGCAGAGAAGTTTCTGCAAATTCCTAAATTAACTCAAAGAGTTTATTAGATTGAGGGCAAAGTGGTCACAAAGCACCATGACAAAAACAATACTGATCCTATTTTTCCCTAAAGTGTACTTTTCAGGGATTTGGTGCTGAGATGTAATGGCTTCCCTTTAAAGCTCAGTGATTTAATCTATATAAGGTAATTATGCAAATGAATGTTTCCATGGTAGTATGCAAATTAATATTCATGAGGCTATATATGAATAAACATGATAAAGGTCTGTCATGTTGCAAAACTGCATCAGTCATGAAATGAAGAGTTGATTAATATCAGTACTAGAGAATTGTAAATTTTATTGACTTTTAATGGAAAAAAACATTTAGAATGATATGTATGTAATGCATTTTAACCATAGATTCTTACTGTTATCTTTACTATCTATATATCTATCTATCAAAAACACTGTTCTGGTTGAAGTGCTATATTATTAATTTAAGTTTGTTTTTTTTGTGTCTTAGCTTAAAGTTTGGACTTGGAGAGCAGGTTGGTTGTGGTAAATGAAAGTATTTGTTCTTCTCATTGCAATGCAATTTTCAACTTTTTAGCTCTGATGTGTTTTATTTGTACAGATAACAAAAACAATATGAAATTTTCAGATATACATTTACTCTGTTATAGTTACTTAACTTGCTATGATTTCATCCACTCTGTCATGAATGCAGGATGGCATAAAACTTTTCACAATTTCACTGATGAGGTAGAAGCCGTGTACCAGTGTGATAAGACTGGCCCCCAGTCACTTGGCGTTTCTGTCGCAGCAGTTACTAGCGGCCAAGCTGGCCATCACGTTTAGCCCACAACCTATGCTAAATTCTGACCGAGAACAATAATTCAAATTTGCGATCACCTCACCACTAGCACAATGATTTACTGATGTTTATTCCTTCAATTTACTCTTTTTTGATATTTATATGCTATGCCAACAGACTTGGGGCAAATCGACAAGTATGATCTGGATTGCCTGAGCATTTCTGAAAATACATTTGCACACACTGGACACAAAATTTTCTGTGGGCATTGTAGTTGAATTTATCAACAAAGGTAACCATGACAAACTCTTTGAACGGGTAACCATGGTGATTGTCATTTTATAGAAATGACATGTTTTCATATACTTTATGGTACATCCTCTCTTCCTGGCTAGGTTTATGAAATGGGAAAAAAATTCTGGTGACTGGGATTTTATGTTACCAGGTTAAATGTGATGATACTCAGTATGTTTTGTGTGAAGTTCACTCTCTGAGTCTCCCTGTGTATTGTGTAAGTAAGTGTGATTATTTATCACAGGCACTCAACTCAACCAGCATATGGTTGGCATTGTACATTGGGGAAAAACTGTATGGTAGTCCTGTCCTGTTTGACTTGAAAACTCAATATTGTCAGCTATACCATACACACTGCTTTTTGTATCCAGTTGAAAATTGTTCTCTGATGAGGAGCAATAAGCAGACCTCCAATAAAAGGTGAAATTCATGGTATATCTTGAGTATTTTTTTCTGATGCGGCATATAAAGCATGTATTTTGATTTTTGGAATTCTGTGAGTTTTTCAATCAAGTGTATGTTGCAGTGATACATAACTGTAGTGATTGTTTTTATCGGTAAAAGTTGTGAAATAGAGATGACCTGGTGATTCTCCAGAATGTAACTGTACTGACATTGAATTTCCATCCAGAGTTGTATTTGGTAATCTCAGGAATATGGTATTGCCCTTGACATATTTCACAGTAGACACAGTTGCTGTATCTGAATTGTGTTGACAGAAATGAAATGTACTATGGAAATTTCAAGCCATTCTTTGTGAAAGGTACTTATAAACTGTATACTTATTACTTGAGTAATTGTATTATTTATTATTTACTGTTAAAATGTCACATTGTAATTGTTTTTCATATTGATATGAAACCAGTACATTCACAAAAATCTTAAAGGGACCTTTCATAACAGGATTTGCTGAACCGAGCAACTAGAGTGTGTATCCAAAGACATTATTTACAGAACTTTGTAACTTTGGTCTGAAGCTTTAGCTCAGCATGAGAAACACTGCTTGGGTATTTTGTCCAGTCCAGTCTAGGCTGGAGGTGAAAATTTAACATCACCGTGCCAAGGCATTTGTTGTGTAGGTGGCAGGCTAGGACAGCTGGTTGGAGAAAACTCAGCCGCCAAATCAAGGTGATAATATATCTGAAATATTTGCATAATAACATGCTAATGAGCCTTTCTCTACAAAAATATTTCATGTCAGGCTGGACAATATCTCCTAGCCACAAGTGGGATGATTCCTATACGTTGTCATTTCTTGTCTAGCCAAAAACATTAAACAAAAACATTTTCAGATTGTCCATTTACTTTTATATGCATTTTTCAAACAATTATAAAGGCAGTTTGTGCCTCAAAAATGAAAGATTTAATCTTTCGGTCAATCTTAAGTAAACTTTCAACCATTCCCTATTAAAATCAAGAATAAAAATTGGACGTCATCATGCAAATTGTAGTACCAGAGAAACAAATTACCCAACATTTACTGATATATGAATTTCAAAATGGCCACCATCCCTGTGTTATCTCCATGGGGCAAATACAATTCCTGATTTTCACAAAACTAAGCCGGAGATAACTTGTGTACTCCATATGCTTCAAAATGAGCCCGAGATGGTTTCTGTATGGATTTTATTGGAGTTATGGTATACCAATAAATAGTACATGAGTAAATACCATGTGCAATGCCTTTGTGATTTTTTTCTTTCCACTTGTCAACATTACGATAGAGTAATAATAGGGAGAAACTTTGTGGTAATAAAATAAAAGTTGCTCAAATTTTCTTTTTTTTTAATTTGTGTATGTATTGTTTTGTGATACAATACAGTTCCCTGATGATTGTATGATGTTTACTGCCAAGAAAGAGGCTATTTGTATTTACATCACAGAATTAAAAAAAAATGCCACAAGTTTTCTTCTAAAATTAATGAAACTGTAAGACCATGATTTCTGATTAAAAACTTAGAAACACTGCAGTGTAGATGTATTAGCAGCAATTTGTGCCATCCGCATAAATAATCAAAATTGGCAAAATTCTAAATCACCATTCCATGGTACAGAGTTAATACTCCGGTTGAACATTAATTTAAACATTTCTGTTAAAATGATCTCAAATATTACTGAAATGACCCTTCCTGACCAATTCATCCCATGCACGAGGTGAATGTGTTAAACTTGTGTTCTACATGCATATGCTTGTGATAATGGCATCATTTCTCGGGTTATGCACTTTATACTCTAGAGGGCGCTGTGTATGGTCATCGTGTTCGCTCAGTTCATAGTCTTTCCATGCACCAGTTTTTGGAAGACACTCGAATCTGACAAATGAAGGATTTGATTGCATGCCCTGCCCAATAACCAGTCTTATACGCACAATGATTAACAGATCGCATAAGAAGTTTGATAGCTTAAGAATGCGACACAAATATTTACATGATTTCAAGAGAAAAGAATACTGAAATTGCAGAGGGCAAAAAACTACGAATGTTTCCGTTAAAGTGCCTTCGGGAAATACCAGTTGGGTTTCCTTATTGGCACTAGCGTAGGATAAATTTAAAAGGAGGCGAAGGATTCACGATATTCATTAGGTGTTTCACAATCTTAGCGTCTATTCGTGGATCGTCCACGGGGCGTTGTACCACAGGGTCATAAGGCCCTACTGGTCGATGAGTTTAAATTGTCTTATGCTATGATCAATATATATTTGCTATCAATATATATATTTATATAAATATATATATATATATATATATATATATATATATATATATATACATATATACATATACATATATATAACATATACATATATATACATATACATATATATACATATACAATATATATAAATATATATGTGTATATATATATATATACATACATACATATGTATAGGATAAGCCCGAGTATGAGGGCTCTTCTGGTATATAAAGTCCAACCCAACGATAAAATGTCGAGGCCGCAGGCCGAGACATTTTATCATAGGGTTGGACTTTATATACCAGAAGAGCCCGAGTATGAGGGTTTTATCCGACTTAAAAACTATCGCCCTAACTGATATATTTTCGTTTTCAATGTATTTACGTCAACCGTCCCCTTTGTCAATGTAACATGTTTAGGATATGAATTAAAACTTTTATTTGTGAAATAGCCTTCCAATGTAATGGAACATCCTATAAATGCCCTAGGGCACATTATATAAATGCCCTAGGGCACAGCAGATTTTGTGTTGCAGCTGGTTTCCGCTGTATTACCAAATTTGAATATTAAAACGTACCAGATGTCTACAGAATATGACATGTTCACTTTTGATTGGACAGTACTATACTACGGCGCTGTCATTCGTTTCTGGAATTGGTGACCAGGGCTTTACGTGTAAATAAAACACCCTGAATTGAGCACTCTGATTGGTCAATCAACAGTGGATAGTTTTTAAATATATATATATATTATATATATATATATATGTGTGTGTGTGTGTGTGTGTGTGTGTGTGTGTGTGTGTGTGTGTGTGTGTGTATGTGTGTGAGTCCATAGCTGTGGTAGTTTTTATCTTTTGCGTGTTGATTGTTACTGCAAGGATGGCGAAAATTAGTCAGACACAAGCTCCTCAGACACAAAACTCGTTACAAAGCCACAAGCACTGCTATGTAGAGCCACAGCTAATGAAAAATAAAAATATTTCTGTCATCATAGTATACTTACACTTGGCACGGGGTCAAAAGGTGTTATTTGTCACAATCAAAGTTGCAAGTGTTGATATTATCAGTAAATTTATTTTATATTTCTGATAATGATATAATATTTCTGTCACCGTGATATCTAACTGCACATGTGATGTTCGAATGCCAAAGTAGTGCAGTCGCAGTATTACACACAATTCAGTGTATACTGCATTTCGCCTGTTCATTACTATGACACCACCCCACCCCCAACCGTGAATGGCATTGCGCGTTCACAGTCCGTAAAGTGTAATCACAAACACGATTATGCAGACGAAAGACACTGTCAATTTCGAGAAGTTTAAAAAGTGCAAAGACTTGAAGACGTTGGGAGGGAAACCACCAAGCAAATTATGAACACATTTCCATTACAATATCAGTATGTGAAATCACACTTCCATATCCCAGTACACGTTTCAGACGTTTACACACTCATGACCACAGAATACATAAAATAATAAAATGTTGCGGTCATTTTAACAACTAGTGAATTTCTTTTTGTTTTTCAAAAGTCGCCATTTTACACCACTCTGTAATAAAATCTAACAATTTTTGCATATTTTCTTCGTCCTTTAAAATAACAGTAATGTCATCGGCGTATAATAGGACTGACACCTTATCATCAACACGTTGAATACCACAATTAAGCTCCTTGACCTCCTTAGCCAGATCATTGATAAAGAGAGAAAATAAAGTCAGTGAAAGGTTGTCGCCCTGTCTTATACCAGCATCGTCGTAAACCACGCGCCTCTTTACGGCAACAGCTCAGCGCTACCCGTTAAGAGATTGATTTTTGCGTAGGTCAGCGGAGCGCAAATTATTGCTCTGGCTCGCGAGAATGTACACCAGAGACTGTCCAAAACCAGTCAGTATAACTATCCTTCACTTTACACAAGCAGTTGTGTTGGAATAGAGGGCTGAGATTTAGTTGAACATTTTACCTGCAACATTATTCAATGAGAGTTTATAAAGGAGAACATTTCTATCCACAAAATCAAAAGCTTTTTGTAAAACAATAAAAGTTACACACGTTGAAAGATCATTGTTTAATCGGTTACGAATTATCGATGTCCTTCGACCACCCTAAATCTATACCTGGCAGCCTTCTTGACCAACATAACCACTGTATATCAAAATAATTCAAAAACAAGAACAAATGTCTAATGAAAGTCAGGTAGAGCCACGCGCTATACACTACCCTATAAGAGCATCGTTAAAGGGTTATCTAAATGTTCATAGCCTTTCATGGTCGTCGGCCAATAACTTAGCAGCCGTATGAACACTAGTTGGCGCTGTCAGTTCAGATTGGCCGTAAAAAATTAAACATTATTCCCAACAGGGTATCGTGCTAAAAAAAATCACCGAACATGCTGAAGCCGTCCGTTTTACGCACTGATTTTCAATCGGGGAGATTATGTTCTTTCCAAGTCAACTATGAACGACCAAATTTCGGTATCCAAGTATCCAAGCAATTCTTCATAGACTGATGCACTAACAAAGAAGGGTGGGGCAGCTCCAATTGTCCAGTGCGCCTTATAAGTGATACGGGGTCAGTTTAGGTGACCAGTAATGGGCAGAGGGGATCATAGTGATTTACTATAGCTGTCTTTGTGACCGGTACAGAAACTCGTAAAGCTTTCAGGTGTTGTATGGACACAGCGGAGACATACAGAATGGAATCTGAGGTGCACTAAGAATAGTCTGAATAGTGGGCAGGCACAATACCACTCCGCACTTTTGTTGTATTCAAAAAATATGAAGTTATCTAGTCCTAGCAGACACCATCCTTGTCAAAAACAAGACTGCAAGATGCCCGTATTTACGGCTTTGTTGGTCCAGTCAATTATTTTTTCGGCTTCGACTGTATCTTTCAACTTTAACCATATTACCATATCTCACATCCTCAAAAACGTTAATGATCAAAAATTCGTTAATTTCATAACTCCAATTATTTGAACACAATGAATTATCCCACAAGAAAATTTATTTACGTAATCTATCATGATCTATATTTATAACTCTATTCCAGTACTGAACCATACTAATCCAGTGCCTTCTTTTCGATAAATGCAACCAGTTTGGCACCGACTATAGCTGTACACTGTAAAGTTAAGTGTTCAAGGATAGAACACCAATTAAACGCCTTTTTGTAACACTTTTTGAACGTGTCCAGACGTTCAGAAATTTAACACTATGTGTTCAACCAGCGTTCAATTTTTGAACACACGTGTGCAGATTTTGAACACTATGTGTTCATCAGACATTATATTGAACACATGGTGTTCCATATCTGAACACACGTTGCACATGAAATGTGTTCAAAAATTTGAACGCATTTACGCGTTCAAAGGGCTGTAACACTTTTTGAACGCATGGACGCCGTTCAACGATAAGAGTATTAAAGGATTGAACACATGATATGCACTTGTTGAACACATAACTTTGGGCGTTCAGGGGATGTTCAAGCCTGGAAATAACATAACGGACCACTGATATTCAGTAAAATTATTTTATTCTAAAAATACACAAAAATTAGTTGAGTAAAATACAATTATTTAGTGTAAAATGGGAAAATAAACATGGCCACTTTGTAAAGTTTGTCAGAGGAAAACACCAACGATGTAAACACCTTCCTATCAAAACATAAACAAAAGAAAATCTTTATAAACACTGCCGATCGTTTTCAAAATATATGAACAAAGTAATGACAAAACAGGTTTAACTTCAATATTGTGGATTACATTATATGTTCATACTTGTAAAAACGTACAAAATATCTATTTTGAAAAAGCTCAAAATTTGTCTTACTTATTGCGTTGAAAACAGTATTCGTATGAAATGTTTACTCCGTTTTTGTAAGATAGTTTGAGACATTTCCTCTTGTATAGACAATTGCAAACTTGGAAAAAGGTTAGTCACGGCTTCTCTGACGCACATGGTACATAGTTGTCCACACTAAAGTAAACATAACATAATGCACAACATGTCAAGTTGTCACAAAGTGTCACAGTAAGACACAACATGCAGAAAGTGGGTAAAGGGGTCCTTGGAGGTGTAAAACCCATTTCCTTGTCCAACAAAGTCCTTCATGAACGAGAAGATTTGATGGTTTTTAATACCTTTAAATAAACTCTGAAATAAATCAGTGACATTTCAAAACTCTACTTCTCAGAAATTAAAAACACATTAACTAATTTTGACTTCGTTTCATAAGTTTTGTTCTGTATGTCAATAAGCATTTGCTGTTGAACCTGGAAATTTCAGTCCTTACTTAAATTCACTTGTAAAAGGAAACTGCAGTCTAAAACCAATGGCAAGAACCTAAATGTTACCCATTTCAACACCAATATAGCAATACAACAAGCGACTTAGACGTCGAAAGAGCTCGCAGTGTTATGTGAAGGATCTCTGACAGCTCACTTCGGGATGGCCTCACCAAAAATGGGAAAAAGCTGCAAAAAATACACAATTGAAGATTTCACCATGATTTGGACATACCAAATTGAGATCATCCCAAAAACATGTGTAGCAAATATCAAAGCTATCAGACAGGTAATTTTTAAGATACAAATTTTTTGACCAAAAATGGTAAAAATTGACCCCAAAATAAAAATTTGCAGATTTCATCATAACTTGAATGTATCACATTCTGATAATTCCCTATATCTTAAAAATGTCTGAAATGTCTTTTATGTCTCAAAAATACAAATTTGCATATTTCTGCATAATTCGAACAATCTGAAAAAGCTATACGAAGAGACTTATGTCAAAAATATCAAAGCTGTTCATTAAGTAGTTTTAAAGATTTTTCGACCAAAAACGAAAAAAATTGCCATGTAAAATAAAGATTTGAAAATTTCATCACAACTAGCACAAATTTTACGAAGGTCATTCTTAGGGACATGTTTACTAAATATTGAAGACTTCGAACCACCAGTAAGAGAGAAGAAGATTTTTGCCAAAAAATAGCAAAATTCGCCTCAAAAATACAAATTTGCGTATTTCACCATAACTTTAACATATGATTAGGGTAATCTCTGGGAACCTGTACTCCAAATATTAAAGGAATCGTACTGGCCGTTTTGAAGAAAAGCTTGGGATGTAAAAATTTGAGGACAATGCCTCACATTCACCTATTAGATAAGCTCTGCGTCGCTGAAAGCAAAGCTAAAAAAGTAACAAATCGAGAACAAAAGACGTGTTGATCTACAAAACAAAATAATCTAAGATTTGGTAGCAGGCTATGATCAATTAAATGTTACTGGAGCTTAAGCCTTCAAAGACGTGACGTCTCCTTCAACAGATGCAAGGGTGCAATGAAGAATTGAAGCAGAAAGCGACGGAAAATTCAGAGTGAAAATTTCAGAACATTTAGAAATTCAGAGTGTACATTTTTCACTCTGAATTTTCTGTCGCATTCTGCTTTAATTCTTCATTCCATTCTTCATCTGATAAGGGAGACTACACGTATTTGAAAACTTATTATCCACTAACATTTAGTTGATCATGGCGTTCTACCAAAGCTTAGATAAATTCAGAACAAAAATACAGAAACTTATCAAAATTCAGTTACTGACCCTCGGAAGTTTAAATCTACATTAGTACACTTTAAAGCGACCATGTTACCAGATGCCTCCTTTGTTCTGTATCATCAACCAAGGAGTACATTCCGATCCCATTCACATGGACCGTACATTCTTAAACCAATATTTGTAATTTGTGTCACTTGGAATGACATTAAGAAATTTTTTCTTGTTCACATGTTTTTATATCAACGAGGTTATTCAGCCATGGCACAATTTTTGGCACAAACACGTATCTGTTTACAAAATAATTAAAGATACTAACTTTGAGTTTAATTTTTAAATGTATAAAAGTACTTAAAATTATCCACAGCTTTCTAATCTATCGGAATAATAGCAAACTAATCATAAATATAAGTGGCAAAATACATAGTATTTGCTTACAAGGCCTTACATGCATTTTAAATTATTTTTGAATGAAACGTGTTTTTTCTTGTCGGTAATGCGATTGGTGCGTCTAAACTTCCTGTACTTCTTATTTGATATATTGCGCAGGTGCATTATGTTTACATCGGTACAGCCCATTATCCTTAGTTTTCCCAGGGAATCAATAAAGTATTCCGGGTGTGCTACTCTTTCAAAGAACGGGTCAAACCCGATTTTTCTCGCAGAGCTGGTTCTTGCCATGAAAAAGTTCGTGGTAGCGTCCGCCCAGAAGCACTTCGGGAACTCTGCAACCTTATGGTAGTATTGTTCATCCTTTATAACAAGGCAATCCCCTTCCTTGTTGCCGTATTGGAATTCAAACCGTTTGCACCAGACGCACTTTGACTTGTCACTTACTCTCCCAAATTTGTCTCCAAACGCCCCACTAACGTGATCAACAGTCACGTTGGGATGCTCAAACTTTTCAACAAACCTCTCAAGGCGAGTTCCAGTGGTGAACACAAAATCGTCATCCACCCACAGAAAGTATTTGGTCCTGACTTGACTCACCAGCAGGTTTCTGCCTGCAAACCAACCTTCAGAAAATGGCATAGTGTAGTGTTTCACATTCGGTTCTTGGATTTTCGTCGGAAATTCAGAATCATCCGCAATAAGAATTGTCATGTTCGGGTAAAACTTATGCACACTCCGTATCAACCTTTTGACGGCAGCGTGTCGCTCAAAAGTCTTCGTGACAACTGTTACCTTTGCGTTTATATTTCCAGACACACCTGGGTCATACAAAACTGGCACTTCTTGTTTTTTGATATGCAGATGGATGGACACATGAAACGACATCCAACTGACATCGATGATATCTCGAGATTCAATACTGTAAACAGTGCTTTCGTATCTTATCGCAGAAAGAACTGCATTAATCTTTTCAACTTCAGTGTCGACCACTATGGTTAATTTAGCCGTGTTGTTTCCAGCAAAGTCCCGAAGATTGTCTCTGTGCGGGATATGCAACACACCAAGAAAATTACGACACCTCAGCTGAATCTTAGCCACGCCGGACGACTCGATGGGGATAGCTCTGCTTAACGAAAGTCCGTGAAGCTTTGTCGACGTCAACGGCTGAACTGTAATACCATTGCCGATGAACAGAAACGGTGAAAGCGCAGGGCATCGAACAAGGGGCTCCCTTGATCCTGCGTGTAACCTTTCCCAGTCTTTCAACTCGACACGACGACGTTCCTTGCTTTTCTTATCCAACTTGATTTGTGATTTACAACTGCATTTTCCTCCATACTTGTTGATTTCCGAATCTATGGCGTTGATTTGACCGACCTTGTTGCTCTCAGAGAAATCGGTTTGAAGCACACCCAACGCTAAGGTAACATTTTTTCTTGAAGTCGTAAGATTACTTCTTTGAATTGGTGGACGTATCGAGGTATGAATCCAGATCAGCAGTGCACTGATGAAAGGTGTCAGAACAACCAACGCCAAGAAGTAACGGAATGTTTTCATGGCGATCAAACAGTCACCGTATATCCGATAAGTTTGTGCGTCGGCTGAAGTGTTCACGCCCAGAAAGCTACAACAGGCTGTGGTTGTTGTCGGGGGTGAGGTTATAGGCGTGACTTCTTGACCTTGCTGTGTATACGATGTTATAGGAACCCATGGGATAATGAATAAAAGGGGTAAACGTACTATTGTAGATCTACACCCGAGAATAATAGTTTTGCGTGCTAGCTCTTTTTGAAATAGTCATATGAAACATCTGATCCCTGCTTTTCCTCCAAATCTAGAATACACAGAGTACTGTGTCTCGGAAACGGGAAGAGATTTTACATATTGCTGCAAATTTTATTGATCAGGCTATGATCAGTATCAGACCAGAGCGTACTTCTCGTCCCGTTTCTGGTTTCGATATGTCACTATCATTGCCTTGTAAAGTTTTCAAATGCTTTGCAACAAGCTGACAGTGTGTTCCCGTTTTTTATGTTCTTTCCTGAGAACACTGAATTCAAATGCTTGAAATGTCTCGTATGCCCTCTTTACTCTGTAGATTTTAGCCGTATTCAGTAAATTCTGCGTTGGATTGCCACCGGGGCTCTCTTTCAATTAATATTTACATATAGATTCATTTTCCCGTTGAAGACGCATATTACGAATACCAAAATGCAATCAAAATTGCCAGAATGTTAAGTCAATGTCTTGGTACTCAGGCCCGGGGCTAAGTGAAAAGAGCAGAGAGGTGCAAGAATCGCGTTCATAGACAATATCACGTCTAAAAATGAGGCTGTCTTCTCGTACTCTGGCCACAGCACTTTGGTGCCCCCCTGATACTATGATATATTTAATAAGGTAGTATGCGCCTCGAAAGTGAAAGACTTAAACTTTCAATCATTCACTCCCAAAATCAAGAATAAAAATCACCGTTCAAATTTTGGTACTGGAGAAACAACTTAACCAAGATTTACTGATGTTTGAAATTCAAATAGCCACCAATCCTGTGTTAACTCTATGGAGAAAAGAAAATTTCCGAATTTCGAAAAACTAAGACGGTGAAAAGTTTTCTCATACCAAGAGCTTGAAAATGAACCCCCACAAGTTGTAGATCAGAGAAAAGTTTTGAGAATCCGAATTTCTGTCCCCGAGGCGCGTTCTACTATAAGATAGATACGCCTCAGGCACAGATATTCGGACTCTCAAACTTCTACAATATCATGTTGCCCTACCACCTGTTGGGCCTCATTTTTAAGCTTATTGTGTAAATAAAGTTTCCCCAGGGTTAGCTTTGTGAAAATCAGGAATTTTATTTGTCCCCATAGAGATGACACAGGGATGGTGGCCATTTTGAATTTCAAATATTGGTACATAATTATATAATTAGAAATCAGACCAACATATAATGTTGCGAAGGCTGCATTTTAAAGCAGCATATTCTGAATTGTTTATCATGACCACACGTAAAGAAATAACACCATCGTATGATAAAAGTAACCAAAGAAGTCAGGGTTTGCCTTCCATGTGTCATTACCGTTACCATTGTGTACGGTTAACCTAGCGAAACGCTGTGCTCCTGAGTTTTACCGTATCTTTCATTTATTTTTACATGTCCATTTTAAGATGGCGATTTCCTCAAAGCTTTCCGGCTGGTTATGCCTACATCTCAAAATTCAGTAACCATGAGCAGAAAATTGCGGGTCATTACCACAAATTTCATAAAAACTCTTAAAATAACGTAAGTCATACTGACGTAGTTGAATTCCGGTTTACATCTCGAGATTTAGAAGGACATGATTGTCATTGATTTTTGATGGTAATGTATTAATCTACGCTTCAAAATAACTTTCTGATTAATAAGTTTGGCGAGTTCTTTAATAGTAGACCGTAGGGTGATATGGTCACTGTGATACCCAGGGAAATTTGGAGACCTTTTACCCGTTTATCTCATACTTATAGAAGTTACACGTCGTCGGGATAGAGGTAGCAGGCCCTCTCTCTCCCGTGCCAGCGCTCCTCCTCCCGTCGGCCGCTCCCCCTGACATCATCGAAATATTGTTTTATTATGCAACACACAAAATTCGTGGTTTTGATCATACGATAGATGTGAATTAGGCCTAAAGATAAAACAATAGGCCTACATCCAACCAGCTTTTGATCTTAAATTACATGTCAGAAATATTTAAAATTCACACCTCACACCTCGGGGACAGACATTCGGACTCTCACACTTTTACAATTCTCATCTGATATACTACATGTGGGAGTTCATTTTAAAGCTCTTGGTGAAAGAAAACTTTTCACCAGCTTAGTTTTTCGAAATTCGAATTTTTTTTCTCCATAGAGTTAACACAGGGATGGCGGCCATTTTGAATTTCTAATATCGGTAAATCTTGGGTAATTTGTTTCTCTGGTACCAAAATTTGCACAGTGACCCCCTATTTTTATTCTTGATTTTGAAAGAGAATGGTTGAAAGATTCCTTGAGGAAAGTCAGAGCAAAAGTTTATGTCTTTCACTTTCGAGGTTCATACTACCTTAAACACGTTGCAAACCCATCACGTTAAACTTCCATGTTCATTCATTAAGTATTAACTATTTTCACTGTTTTAATATCATTTAAATATATGTTGAGTCAAAACTGCATTAAAATCCTCATAAAAGGGAATTGCCGATATTATAGTTATCCGCGGGTATTGACACAATGGGCCAGTTCAGTGATAACAGTCTCTTTCCACACACTGTGCGGAGGGACTGTGGTAAATTTATTACATGCCTCGATGTGAGTGCAAATCAGTGCATTGAATCAGATTTAAATAGGAACATCCGGGGAGTTAGCGGGCCGGTGGACGCTGTACTGACCGGTTTCTATGGTTACCCGGGCCAGTGAAGGTTTTCGACATCAAAGTAGACGCTTAAGGTGGTTGGAAAGGCTGGAGCGTCAGTTATAAATTTCAACAAAACTATTAAAATATAAAAATAGTCAACATTCTCCGTGGAATAAAAAAACTAGACATTTGGGCACAAAGGCATTGCAGAGTTGTAGCCTGTTGAAACTTCTGAAAAACTGACCAAATAAGAAGAAGTTGGGGAGTCCTTAGTGTATTAACTATGGTAGAGGTCCCCTAGCTTAAAAATGTTTGAAAAGGGAAAGTCATTTTTTACTGTTTTTCAGGAAAGTTTGACAAGGCAGTGCTTGCATTCAGAATGCGTGACTGCTATTGTAAATGCATTTTTAGATTCTTTGAGTGTCAAAGAGGTGTCAAAAGTGAGATTAACCAAAAAACTGCTCTATGACTTCAAAAGAGGGGTGCAAATATGGCTTGTTTTCAACATTTTTGACAGAATAACAGTTTTCCTACATAATTGTATACAAATTTAATCCAACTTTGAAATGAGATATGGACATGGAATTTTTACAGCCTATTAACAAGGTTACAGATAAGATTTGTATGGCACAATTTTCCTGTATTTGAAGTACTTTTTGAAAAATCACATTTTGAAATTTGAAAGAATTTTTAATAATTTTTTGATATATAAACCCATGTAAAATCATAAAAACAAATTTTATTTACAAATCCTGCCGTACAAATCTTACAATAAATAGTGTCAACATATTTATAACTAATTTGGTAATATTAATACTATCCAATTATTATTAAATTCAAATATGTAAAAAAATATGAAAAATTAAATTTTAATATTTACTGGTGTCATATTTCAAAATCATGGCTGCAAATATACAATTTTTATATTTTTTGGAGAAAATATTAACTAAGGGAGTTATCCTGAAAATTTGAACTAAATATCTTCATTCTAACACTTGAAACTTGACATTAACTCTGAGAAAAGAATTGGTGCAAAAATAGCCTAGATTATATTTTCAGTGAGCGAATCATCGGTTCATTACTCAACTAGTATCGGTCTTGAACTGAAATTTTGATTTACTGCTGCTCTGTCTGCATGATAGATTGCCAATATTTTTCAAACGATCATTTTGGGTTACCATTTTACATTTTTGCATTCCTTTGTTTCCACTTTAATCAACTTGATTCACACCAATATCTATCATTTGATGTCAACAAAATTCACTGCCCCCGGCCCAGCAAAAGATACTGACCAGTCCCTCAAAGCAACGTGTCCACAATTACGTGACGTCCCGTGCTTGTTGTTGGTAAACAATTTAGATCGTTTCGGAGAAAGACTATGATGTATATCGCATCGTCGTAAACCACGTGCCTCTTTACGGCAACAGCTTGGCGCTACCTGTTGATTTTTGCGTAGGTCAGCGGAGCGGAAATTATGCTCTGGCCCGCGAGAACGGTATATCGTCGTTTTTACGTTTAAGAGCATTTTTGTTGATATCGATGACATATGCAGTTTTGGTATAATAACATAAAAAATATTGAATTATCATACCAAAACTACGAAGAGAAATGAAATCAGAGCAAAATTATTCGGACTTATAGAAGGGAAGGGCCTTTGAACAATTAAACATCAGTCGGTCTCACCTGACGTAAAGCTGCGCTTCACAATATCTACTGTGGGCACCTGTTTAAAACACTGACTATTAAATCCTCGATGCATATGAGTGTAAAATTTCTCTACGCGAGAGTGGAATTCTCGACGTAGAGTAACTACCGTAAATACGTACATTTCAAAAAACACGCACATTCGTTTTTGTTAAACCTGTCTTCTTGTAAGTCTTCTGCTGAGCTTATTTTGAACATAACGAGGCATATGCGGTATCATTTGAAAGTTAATTTACTTTTCTTTAAAATGATATATTGCAATATGCAATATCTTCTATAGTTTTCATGAAATGAGACCAAAACGTACCCCATACCCCAAAGTTTTATGTCGCAAGTTACAGTCAAAACTAATGTCAAATTCTAACAATTATTGTCTTTGACACTTTACAAAAGGCAATGCATTGTAACTTTTAACAGACAAAATATTGGGACTGAATGACTGTTACTTGCATGTTTTGAAGGGTACCGTGAAGTCAGAGTATTACCGACTCGCATATGTTTTTGTTAAATGTGTCGTCTTGTAAGTCATCTGCTGAGCTTACTTTTTACATAGCCTAGCTTATGGGCAGCCATTGGAAAGACAATTTATTTGGCTTTAAAATGATATATTGTAATATACAATATCTTCTATAGTTTTCATGAAATAGGACAAAACCTTACCCCATACCCCAAATTTTTATGTCGTAAATTACTGTCAAAACTAATCTTAAATTCTACCAATTATTTACCTAGACATTATACAAAAGGCAATGCTTTGTATCAAATTTATTTTATTTGATACAGGTACATGTTAGAAACTTGAAATAAACTTTTAACA
The DNA here is from genome assembly GCF_041260155.1 of Ptychodera flava. Classification (NCBI taxonomy): domain Eukaryota; kingdom Metazoa; phylum Hemichordata; class Enteropneusta; family Ptychoderidae; genus Ptychodera; species Ptychodera flava. The sequence goes on from NC_091929.1 coordinate 11,158,060, forward strand.
CAAAAATATCCGGATGCTGTAGCTGTAACAGTCATATTTTGAAGGGTACCACAAAATCACGGTATTGCCAACTCGCATACGTTTTTGTTAAACCTGTCTTATTGTAAGTCATCTGCTGAGCTTATTTTTTAACATAACTTGGCTATTGGGGTATCATCTGAAAGGTATTTTTTGCTTCTTTGATATGACATATTGTAATATACAATATCTTCTTTAGTGTTCAGGAAATAAGACCAAAACTTACCCCATACCCCTAAGTTTATATTGCAAATTACTGTCACTACTGATTTCAAATTCTACCAAACTTTTACCTACTATTAGACATATTACAAAAGACAATGATTTGTATGAAATCTGTTTTATTTGCTACAGAGACATGTCACAAATATGAGATAGACTTTTAACAGACAAAATACTGGGATTGAATGGTTGTTGCTGTCATGTTTTGAAGGGTACCGTAAAGTCACAGTCTTGAACACTCGTATGAGTTTTTGTTAAATGTGTCATCTTGTAAGTCATCTGCTGAGCTTACTTTTCACTCTAACCTATCTTATGGGCTATCATTGGAAAGACAATTTTTGCCCAAAAGCGACCGACATACTGTAATATGCAATGTCTTCAATAGTTTTCATGAAATAGGACCAAAACTTACCCCATATCCCAAATTCGCAAACTGCAAAGTTTTAGAACAGATGTAGTTTGCAAATTGATGAGGTTTTTGCTATTTTGCTATTTAAGATGATAATGCACTTTATGATATGCTAAAAATAAGAGTGATAACATCTTTGTAATAATACCCTACAATCTGGGTTACGGATAAAATAAAGGTTGGCAGATAAATTTCATGGGAAACATGTTTAATAAAAATTCACGGGTTTCAGCAACATATTCTGCTATCCTTCAAACCATGATGCTAACAGCTATTAAATCGCAATAATTATCCTGTTAAAGGTATCTTTCATAGTTGTAAATGTCTCTCTAACAAATAAAATAGGTTTCATACTAAGTTTGTCTTTTTTATAGAATTTATCGAAATTAAATGCTAGTTTTGACAGTAATTTACGACATACAACTTTGGGGTATCGGGTAAGGTTTTGTCCTATTTCATGAAAACTATAGAAGATACTGTATATTACAATATGTCATTTTAAAGCCAAATAAATTGTCTTTCCAATGGCAGCCCATAAGCTAGGCTATGTAAAAAGTAAGCTCAGCAGATGACTTACAAGACGACACATTTAACAAAAACATATGCGAGTCGGTAATACTCTGACTTCACGGTACCCTTCAAAACATGCAAGTAACAGTCATTCAATCCCAATATTTTGTCTGTTAAAAGTCTAACTCATATTTTGACATGTCCCTGTACCAAATAAAATATATTTTATACAATGCATTGCCTTTTGTAAAGTGTCAAGGAAAATAATTGGTAGAATTTGACATTAGTTTTGACTGTAACTTGCGACACAAAACTTTGGGGTATGGGGTACGTTTTGGTCTCATTTCATGAAAACTATAGAAGATATTGCATATTGCAATATATCATTTTAAAGAAAAGTAAATTAACTTTCAAATGATACCGCATATGCCTCGTTATGTTCAAAATAAGCTCAGCAGAAGACTTACAAGAAGACAGGTTAAGGTAAAGGGCGACGAATTCGGACGCGCACACGCTTTAGAACGTTTTCTGCGCAGATTTAACTCCAGCCTGTCGCAAATGGGTTACTTTGTAGCATGTATTTAACATTACCTGTCATTGTTGAAATTGCGCTTTTACCTAATTTTTTGACCCAGTCTCCTAGAAATACATGTGACCTATAACCTTGTCATATTTTGACCCCCTAGGAAGCTGGTTTTTATTCAATATGAGCGAAAATTAACATTTCTCTCCCATTTACATGGCGCATATTACCCATTCACCTGGAGATATTGTAAAAAGTAGTGTGGTGACACCCTTTTATTAAAAGTGTAAACTAAATGGTATTATGTCAGGATTTTATTCGCCAAGTTTGGTCAAAATGACACCATTGAAAGCGACAGGAAGAAAGTTCGAAAATTATGTAGTGATATAATTTCGATATCGTCATTTTGTAATCGATACTTATCTTAAAATTTCTTTACAAACATCATGAAAACTATACATTCGATAGATATGGATCTTAAGTCTTGGTATTTATTAAAATTAACTCATTTGCTAAGCGTTTTATAATTGCTTTCTTTAGTTTAAGTGAATTATATCATTTTTTATTTATTTCTAACGACGCAATTTTAGCGATCGTTTCCATGGAAACGAGCGTGGTGACCCCCATTTTTTATTTTATTTTGCTCTTGCACAACTTCCAAGAATATTTGTGCAAGTTTCAAGAAAATGACACCACAACTTAATTTTGACGTAATTCGTCGTACTTCACCTTAACAAAAACGAATGTGATTCAGTAATACTGTGATTTTGCGGGACCCTTCAAAATATAACTGTTACAGCTACAGGATCCCAATATTTTTTCTGCCAAAAGTTTATTTCAGGTTTCTAACATGTACCTGTAGCAAATAACACAAAGTTAATACACAGCATTGCCCTTTGTATTATGTCTGGGTAAATAATTGGTAGAATTTACATTAGTTTTGACAGTAATTTGCGACATAAACTTTGGGGTATGGGGTAAATTATGGCCCTATTTCATGAAAATTATAGAAGATATTGCATATTGCTATATACCATTTTCAAGAACAATAAATTACCATTCTAATGATACCCCATAAGCCAGGTCATGTTAAACAGTAAGCTCAGCAGATGACGTACATGAAGACAGGTTTGACAAAAATCCATGTGGGTCACAAATCGTGATTTTGCGGTACCCTTCAAAAATGACCGTAACAGCTATTGAGTCCCTATATTTTGTCTGTTAAAATCCTATTTCTTATTCTAGGGATCCCAAGGCTTCTAAAAAATACAGGTTTGTTATCCTGTGCGGTTGGGGGGGGGGGGTGCACGTAGACGCCCCCTCTAGCCCACAGCCTAATACCGGTAGATTCTTAGTAATGCTTGCTGTATAAGTAAGACAAGGAGGCATAGACAATTTTCCAAATACGTCTTATCAAAATCATTTTATCAAAAAAATATTTAAAAAGTAAATTATAAAAATAGACAGTCATCAACAATCTATTTACTTTAAGGAGAAAATGGCAATATGACTATGTGTGTGCGTTTTAAAGTCTTCTTTTTAAGGCTTTGCATTAGTTCATTGCATAACAATAAAATGCCCATTCACGATAAGGGTACCAATGTAGCAAAACTTACAATTTTAGTGAGTTGAGACAATAATGCATTGTAAATACCCAATTTTGACATTTATTTTCTTCTTCAGCACATTGCAATTAGTAAATAACATCCATAAATCTGTTCGATTTGCTTCATTGGGAGGAAACAATAGTTATCGTATTTTCTTCCGGTTAAAAATGCTGAATTACCAGGAAAAATCGATTTAAAGTTATCCAATTCTATGACGTCATATTTTTTTTACTAAAACCTTATGCATTTTAGAAAGACCAGTATCTAAGCTTTCTAAAACTATAAGGTATATGGCATTTCAAGCCAGTTTACTTCATCAAGGAAAGAATGTTGTACCCCTACCCCCAGCTTTTGCACACCCCATACAGATACACGTAATTCAAAATTGACTCTACAGAAGTAGTGTATAGTTAAATATCTGATGTTAACACTTTTTTTCTTGTATAATATGTCGGAATAAATAATTTAAACACAAAAAGTTGTGAAAATTTTGCTTAATAAAAAGTAAATCACAATTGTTACATGGTATTTTGGGTAAAAAATTTCAAAATTGTCAAAAAATTCATTTTAAAGTCGTCCTATTCCATGTACACAAATTAATTTTGCTAAAGTTGGTGTTCCTCAGAAAGAGCAGTATCTGAGCTTTCCGAAAATGTAAGGTTTGTGCTATTTCATGCTAGTTTACTCAATTTAGGGGAGGATATAGTACCCCCTACCCCTACCCATTTTTCGCCATTTTTTGCGGTACATACAAATCAAAAACCAGTGCAGACAGGTAGTGCATCCCAAAATATCCAATGTTAACATCTTTTTTCTAGTTCAGCAGATCCCAAAGAACAAAAAAATACCCATGTAGTAGGTTTATGGGGGGGGGGGTGCACGGTGGGCCCTTCCAGCCCACGGACTAAAATCTTTGATTATACATATCAGAGAATGAATGGGACACAAAAGTATTAGCATCAATACACAATGTGTAAGCCTATCCACATTTCTCCTAGCCTCATACACACTGAGATCACTTCTTGAACTACAGCAAATTTCTTGTGCACACAATATTTCAACAATCTGACAATATAGCATTGATGCAGTGCCACATGATCTTCTGGATGCACATAGGCCTACAGGATTATTTATTGTATAGATCAGAAATTCTTGGCAAGTATTGAATTGATGTTTTTTTCCTTGTCTCCCCTAAAAGCTTTGTGTATTTTTGTCTGCCCCCCTCCCCAATTTATCTTAGGGAAAATGGGTGGCCCCCTGAAAATGTGAACAGTCCCTTATTATAAAAAAAAGGTGTAGCTTTTGAGTAACTCACTCGGAAATTTGAAGTTTTCAAATCAGTCACTGCTGATGAAGTATTAAAGATACATATCAAAATCGCCATAGAAACTTTGTCGGATGATCTCCTTCAAACCTGGTATGTTAAAAATTGAGCGAGGGCAATCCTCAAGTCCTCTAATCAATGTCTATGGCAACCCTCCCGCTGGACGATCGCTCACATGCACTGCGGAAATTCCACAGAATATGTTTGTAGTGAGAGAAGGCTTTTGACAAGGTAGTAATTAAAACAATCCAACTTAACAAATCTGAATTGTCTGAAAATGCATGGCAGCCTTCATAAGCATAAGATGACCCCCTCCTAGTCTCGGTTACCCAGACTCCTCTGCGCTACCGGCGAGAAGAGAGTCTGGGAAATGCTATGGCACGGTTTGTAACACAAAATGGCCGCTGACAGAATTACGGACAGACGCTGATTGGCTTATCCGTCAGTATGACCCTGGGTCACTGCAACTCGACTGAAAACATGGAGACGACGCAGCGGAGACGACACATGCAGTAAGTGACTCTCGGCAATGTCTGTGTGTGATTTGTTGTCTTTTCATAAGAGACCGTAGCTGCAGTACAGTAGCTCGAGGTTTTGCCTGGGTATTTGGGTCGGGCGGCAAAACCAGATGGTTTTGCCGTCCGACCCAAATACCCAGGCAAAACCTCGAGCTACTGTACTGCAGCTAAAGAGACCGGTGCTTGCTAGTTGATGATACTGTGAAAGGCAACAGGCGTCCTGCCCTATCATTGGACGAGAAATTTTACGGAGTTTCTTTGCCACACATGCAAACAAACGGAGGATAGAGAGAATTTTAATAGAAAGATTGGAACATGCTATTATACTGCCACCAAGATCAAGGAGAGAGTTTGTGCAATTGTGGAAAGATCGCAAAAAAAATGAGAGATTGGCGACTGGAAAAAAAGACTGTTTCCATGCACACCAAATGCGGTATGTATCATGTATGCAATATACGGTGGTTTCAATCGGGTTCGAACTCACAACGTACGGTACCCAGTCTCCTATATAGCGGAGAAATATCTTAGCTATCGATACTAATCACTACCGACCACATACATGTCATCTGTCTTTCCTTCTACCTCCATGATCTGTCTAATGAGTGTTGCCATAAACAGTGAACCACAGTCCCTCTATGGGACTGTGAGCGAACCCATACTTTTGCAAGTTAATTACGTTGCCTACCCACTTCTGAAACTTGACCGGAAAAAACTTCCAAACACCTCGCGCAGGAAAATATCACCACAAAAATATTTTTCAAAGTCTTGCTCGCAGGTATTTTACATAACGAGAGGTTGACAGTGCTCCGACCTAAGCACGTTTTTTTTTAAATACTGTCATGATTGTTCGCCCTATTCTGTGCATCTATATCACAAGACTCAGAAACTACCATGTGGCCCTCAACTGTCTTAGTGCTGCCCTGAGCTTACGGCAGTGTTACCAAATGTTAAATGATATTCTACAGAGGAAACAAGATGAGGGAAAATCAAGCCAATTCACGTATCCAATTTTCATCAGATTATGTGTTCATTTAGAGATAACTTGCCATATGTTTATGGATCCATTGCAGATCTCTCAAGTAACCCCTTCCTGTATCACCCCAAGACAAGATATGAAGTGAACAAAACAGACACTAAAAGGTATGTATATTTTCTGTTAAGTTTGATTTTCAAGGTTATTATACCTGCGGTATTGAAGACCATACAATTTTGTACATTTTATTTTTGCTATATCATATACACTTGTGATTCTGATGTGTCTGCACTCTAACCACTCAATTTTCAAAAAAAGAATCGCCAAATGTGACACCACTGAAATTCTACATCTGATGTTATTTTGGACACTGTCTTACTACTTTCACTTTTAAGGTTCAGCTTGTGAATTTTAACCAAAATTGTGAAAATTGTGATCATAACAATTTTATTCTTATTAACTTTTAATGTGATAGAATCTTATAGTATACTATTTGTGCTTTTAATTACATTCTATATATTCAATAGATAGAAACCAATGTCTGTCTTTTTAATTTGATACAGGTAATAACAACTCCGACCCATATTCCCAAGCCTGATATATCCTATGGTATGGAGAGAGATGCTTGAGGCATTGGCATTGTCTATTATTCTAGTCACAAGATCAAGTATAGACTTGAGGCTTTTCTTCTCCAAGCAAGTACCGAAGCACTGTTGTCACCATGGCTCAGTCATCAAATAACCTGGAATAGGTTCATTAACTTATCGAGTGGAGAAGGAAATAATTTTGACGGTTACTATGTCATGGAACTCCCAAATAGACTTGCTGAGAAAAGAATGAAATCATTGGGACTAAATCACACCAGTGCTGCTGTTGCCAGGATTGGAAAGACTGTGTTGTACTGTGATGACATTGAGAAGCATTAGCTTCAAGAACTCGATGTTGCATTTCAGTCAGGAACACATACAAAAGCTAGTGTTGATAGTGATATCAGAACCATGTATGAGGAGTTGGAACATAAGCCATCAGTATTTAAGTGGAATGCAGGGAGGGCACATGATCATTTCCCAAACTTTATGCTGACATTTTCTGTAATATTGATCCCAAAGAATTACACAGGTGGATAAATGGAAGGAAAAAAGAATACTCAACTAGTAAATGGGCATTCTGAAAAAGTGCACTCACAGGCTGTTGTAATTGTGTGCATTTGTGAGATTTGAATTTTTTTGCTATCACAGAACATCTGTTTGCACATCGCATTGCAAATTACCACCAATTTCATTCCGCTACAGTTTTAATTGCTGAACATGGAATTTTTGTGTGCCATCTTGAGTGATTACTCTGATTACTTCTATTGGCATGTTGCAGACACCAACAAGGAACACACGTGAGGAAACAAGATCCTTTCATTTTGATTCATGTGTTCCACTGTTAAACCCCATGCTAAAGTACAATGTAGGTCTGTGATGTAAACATACAGACATCAAGACAGGAACATTACAAGTCTTGACTTGTAATTAGGGAGTGTTAATTTTTTACATCCGGGGGAGGGGGATTTTGATTTTTCCAGGATTATTTTTCAAATTCTGGAGGAAAATACATGCGCCCCACCCCTGTCAATATGTATGTCGTATTTATTGACATGGGTATGTCAAAGTAATTAAGATTTCAAATATTCTCAATACATCTTCTGAGTTTTGTGTAAATCAATAACTTTTATTACAATATTCGAGGCCACCAGCCCAAAAGTGTACATGTCACATTATGAAGTTCAGGTATGGAGGGAGCACAATCATCAATCACAAAATGAAGAAATAAATAATACTGCCTGTAACAAAACACCCAGTAGTTCTCATGATACTCATTCAAATGCAGAGTTTGACCTTTCGAAAGCATGACATATAGACTTGGCTTAATTTTGAATGACTGTCTCATTCTGGTCTAGTAACAGTAAAGAAAAGTTTGCACTGTAGGCAGTGTATAATAGTATTTGGATAAATATTGGACTCTGAGATCACTATACAGTGGGGAGATCACAATACACTAGGAAGACCAAGCAAAATTGAAATTTGTTTTGAACTACACAGTAAGGCCAGGAGAAAAAAAAATTGTTCATCCCAATCGCCACTTCTACTTTTGCGGATTTGGAATTTTATGTTTTTGAAATTTTGAAAATTTGTTTACTAGGTGGGCTTTTGAAGCCTGCCCCCTAGTGGATCTGCACAACTATTGCTTGTATCCACCATTTGTGTTTAATTCATGTTTATTCTGCTGCACTCCTGCACGCAATTCACTCTGTTATTGAAGAGTGTTGCAAAATCTTGACCAGGTTATCATTACCTGTGAAATTAGTGGTAGATTTTGCTGGTTTGGAAAAAAAAATTGCTAGCCGCTTCTGAAGCTTGGCGCAAAAAATCTGATGAACAAGAATTTTTTTTTCCCCTGGCCTAAAGATAGCAGCAGTCATAGCTCTCGTGGGTTGTACCGGAAAAAAACAAGCGCTACAGATCCTACCTATGCGAAAGTACATATTCTAAGTGAACGGAATTCCATGTGCGCCTCTGCATGCTTTTCTCCCGCTCTGGTCTTATTTTCTTGGCTTTTTCACATTCAGACCAAATTTAGTACCTACCCTGACAAAACAGTCTTGCTGTTAGTACATCCACCTGGAGCACTGCAAAGTAAATCAAAGTTCTGTTGCTGTCTGTCGATGTCCATTAATCTTCACAGGGCAAGCCAAGATGGCAATGTGTGAATGGATAATTGGACATCAACCAGTAAATTTTTGATTTACTCTTCTCTGCGCCTGTTGGATCTACTTACAGTAAAGACACTTTTTAGGGTAGGTACTAAATATGGTCCGAACAGTAAGTAAGCCAAGAAAATGAGACCATAGCCGGAGAAAAAACATGCAGAGGCACAAATGGAATTCTGTTTGCTTAGAGTAGGTACTTACACATGGGATATGGGTAGGATCTGTGGCTCTCGTTTTCTCATGCAGCTAGCCTAACACCAATCCTTTTGCTCTACAGCCCTCTAAGTCCAGCATTCCTGATCTTGTTCAGCCTAGACATATTGAAAACCATGACACTTTTCTGAATGCAAGTATGTTAAGTTGTATGTAAATCCTAATAGTTTCACTCTAATTTTTCACTAATGATTTTCCACACCACTGAGGCAATGCATGAATCAAACACAAACTCTGTGAGTGTATTGTCCTTACAATGAATGTAGGGAATATTGTCTACAATATCAGAAATGACAGCATCTGTCAACCTAGTCATTACTATTGATGAAATCAAAGCCTGAGACATTTAATCTCTATATGTGGTCAATTCTTGTTTGATGATCCGTTGTTGTTCGTCAGTAATACTACTAATCAGGTGCTCATGTTGTCTGGCATCCTTAGCAGCTGCACACAGTTCCTCATTGTTAAGTCTCTCTGCGATCAAACCAGAACGTATAGGGCATTCCCTACAGTCACATTGTCCATAGCAAATGTCTGATTCCTGTACAAAGCCTTCAAAGGATCTAGAGGCTCCCCAATGAATGGACATGTAGACATCAGGGGCATCCACTCCCATACTGAATGCAACTGTAGCTATGATTACTCTCAACTTAGATTCAGTCTTGCTGAATGATTTTCAACCAATCATGTTTCACTGGTGTGGAGTGGTGGTAAATGGTAAACAGTGCATTCTGAAATGTTGGTGACCCAATCCATGATTCATCATTTAATTCAATGATAAAATACTTGTACAAATAAGCACAAAAATTGATTTTTCTGCAGTAAATTATGTGTTTCTTAGTTAGCGTCTTCATGCATCTCAGAGATTCAAAAAGCCAAGAGAATGTGTCAGCAATTGATGTTGGAGCCTGTATTGTTTGGTAGAATATATTGTGGCGGTCAAGATCACATCTCACCAGCTCACATTTTTCCATGCATAACATTTTCTTTATTTCAGATCTGGAGTTGCTGTTACAGTGAGTGCTACCATGTTAGCTCTTGGAAGAAGACTCTGTAGTTTGCCAATGCGAGCATAGTATTTTACCCCTGTACAAGTAAAAATAAAATAGACATGTCAACATTTTTAAGAGTGGGAGATCATAAAAGCTGTGTGTGGTCATCTCTATCTCAGCAGGATTAGTAATATTTCATATCAATTTTTTAAATTGAAGTGTTTTCTGTTTTCATTGTGCTGAATATGATGATTATCATTGCCAGTTCACTCAATTCTCATGCAAAATTGGTGATTTTACCATTATACAATACTTCTTCAAAATACTGAAAAATCTGATGGCAGCTACATTCCTCACTCAGACATTCAATGTGATAAAAGTTTTGAAGTATAACTGAATAATTTATACTATGTATACATACACAAACGTAGACATATATTTTTATATACACGTTATTAATTATTGACACATACCACTGAACAACACAGTGTGCTTCATCGACAACTATGGAAAGTTGTCTCTGTACTTTGATTGGCATAGATGATTTCTTCAATTACCACTAAATAGCATTTCTGGACTGAGTAGCATGATGGCACTATCTCTGTCTGTGAATGAAAAATAAGTAATACTGTATTTATGAAGACTGCAGTTGAATATGTCATATTGGGAAAATACACATGTTATTTATAGAATGAAATGACAAATCGTATGTAGTTTTGCATTTTGCATTTCGTCCTTCAATAGTTGATACTGCCATTGGTAATAACTGTTTTGCACACCCTTGCATGTAACACCACACCATCGCAGTGCTTGACAATATAAATGTACATGTCTGAGAAAGTTTCGAGTCATATTATTATATGCCAGCTTACACCCATATGGGATGCATGAAAACACTTATTACGATATAATATTTCATAAAAGTAATGCAGTTCAGTTTCTATTAAATACATCAAGGTAGTAGGTTTTACATAACATATGGTCCCACAAGTCTTGATAATAGATTAGTGGATAGATAGTTGCAGCATTCTCAAAATTAGGTGATATGATTTATTTGACATTACCATACATTTTACAAATCAAAAAATGGAATTATACATGAGCATATAAACAAACCTGTAATAGAGCCTTGTTCTTGTTCACTCAGCTGTACTGTACGTTGAGACACTGCACCTGGTCAGCCATAAGGGACACCAGTGTTGAGATCTAAAACAACTTGTGGTTCATCAGAGGATTGTCGTGATATTCATTTAGTATGTTCAGTGACAAAGCATAGATGATAGTTTTTCAATAGCCAGTCAGCAATACTGCCATGACTTCACTGCCATTCACTAGATGCTTTAAGCACTCCACTTGTTTATCCTGATGGAAATATATTTATAAAAAAATACCAACAAGGTTTTAATAGGCTCTATGTTTAGTTATGAAAGCACAAGATTGATAAAAAAGTCATCAATGTAGACAGGATTCTTGAGGCTTCAAGTATTGTCACTTTGTTTTTTTGGCTCTCTTACTTACACCATAGACCCTTTACCCTTTGCTCCAGTGTATATGCTTACACACACACTCACACACACACACACACACACACACACACACACACACACAAACAACAACAACAACAACAACAATATAGCAGCAATAATTGAAGTATTTTTTTTGTACATGGGGTTGTGCACATATCTACTTATGAAAAATGATCATACAATTTTTGCAGCTAAAGCTTTATTTTTAAAAAAACTGTGAACAGTCAGTGTCAAAAACAATGTGATTGGCAAGTTGTTTTCTCCGCTCGATAATATGTATGGGTATGGGTAGCTTCAATGATCGTAGCGGAGGTTGCTCGTCTGGATTGACTTTGTACGCGACCTGGTAGCTGCAATGATTACTAGGGGGGCGGGGTTGTTCGTCTGGATTGACTTTGTACGCGACCTTGGGGTCGCGTACAAAGTCCAGACGAGCGACTCCTCCTGCAATCATTGCAGCTACGGTACAGGTAATCGAGATATGTAATCTAAGCCACTGATTCAGTTACTGAATTCCAATGCCTGTCTGAGTCTGTACATGGATGTAAAAAATAGACCTTACATCCATGGTCTGTACACCAGAGACCCTCGAGAAAAACTGGTACAACTATTCATTTGTGTGGCAAGGAGAGGATAAAGTATGGCATTGGCAAACGAGCTAGCATTTTGAGAAATTAAACTATGTGGTGATTAACTAGACCAAATAGAACGAGAAATTCCCACCTTTAACGTGTATTATATCGTACAAGGTCAAAGACGCTTCAATTACAGCGTTCAATCGGTCTCCATCGATTGTCGTCTCCATGTTTTCAGTCGAGTTGCAGTGACCCAGGGTCATACTGACGGATAAGCCAATCAGCGTCTGTCCGTAATTCTGTCAGCGGCCATTTTGTGTTACAAACCGTGCCATAGCATTTCCCCAGACTCTCGTTTCGCCAGTAGCGCAGAGGAGTCTGGGTAACCGAGACTAACCCCCTCCACGATCATGAACGCTCCTTCATTATTCAGACTATATATTCTTGTCTGCGAACGAGCCTAATACCCTGTGACCCGACGAGGTCAAAGTTTACAGTTGGCTGATGCTGCATGCTGCATGTACACAACTCACATCTCGAAGATACTGAAAGAAAACTAAAGACTAAAAGTATTTTTTGGAACACTCCGTAATCTGCAACCATACCGGACTTCGGTTACAGTGAGTTGATCACTTACCAGCGAGGACTGTCACCGATGGCAACGGCAAGGACGTGATCGTGATCGAGTTAGGTGCAATGTCCGGAGAATCTAAGGCCAGTTTTGTCGTTGTTGGTGGTGGAATAGCCGGTGTGACGTGCGTTGAAACTGTAAGTATTCGTTGACATACATACTCAGTTGATTGTCGTAGGGCAGGCTATATCATGTATATCCACGGTTCAGTCACCTATTGACGGTAGATTGCACCAGCTAAGTTCTACTGCCTATGATTGCACAATACACTGTCACTTCGGCTCGGGCATCGTCAATACTACCGTCGAAGAACCATCTGTCGGGCAGGCCTCATGAAAAATTACAAAGAAGCTGAAGGGCATTTTTTCCCTGGAAATTTTAGTAATTTGCAAAATCCTGACAGTCTGTATCACTTTTTGGTAGATATTGTGTGACACAATGTCAATCATTGATCCTTTTCCGTAGAAGCTCTCAAATGATACTAGTTTGAGTTCTGCTTTAATCTGTGTACTTTTTGAATGTTATACACGGAACATGCTACTTGTACACGTTCAGCAGGTCACGAAGCAACTGAATATTGCACTTGTCCTTTAGGTCTGAATCTGAAGCCTGATATTATGAGTGACGTTGTACTCAATATCTCAATCTAGAGTATTGTTATTACTACAGGTTGGGGATGTCAAGATTTATAAATAGAATTGTGTTGCTAATGAAAAAATACTGTTTATCATTTCAACAGTTGGTACAGCTTAATCCAGATGATCCCATCACATTAATCACAGCATCTGAATTAATCAAAGCTGTCACTAATCTTCAACGGGTAAGTAAAATAAAATACTCTAAACTTTACTGCTTGTGAACCCATAGCTGTGGGTCCATAGCATAGCTGTCGTGTTTTCGGACGGGATTTCCGCCTTTTATGGGCTGATTTTGACTTTTACTGTTGGTCCATAGCTGTGGTGTTTTCGGACAGGGTTTCTGCTTTTCACGGGCTGGTTTTGACTTCTACGTTTTTATCCCCGCCACCACTCGAGGTTAAAAATGTAAAAGTCAAAACCAGCCCGTAAAAGGCAGAAATCACATCTGAAAACACCACAGCTATGGACCTAGTGTACCCGTATAGTAAATTGTTATGATCAAACTCAAAAAAGAAAAAGCATCCTTACCCCAACCACCTCCCCTCACACTCACTGTACATAGTAATTGTATTCTGTTGGTAAATGTAACGTGATATATGACATTTAATCACTTTAACCGTGTACAGTTATACGCAGTGACCAAGTACTTTGTGATTTCATCCATTTCATAAACACTGATTGCAGCCAGTTTATTACATGAATCATGGTACGGCAGTCCCATTGTTTACATTACTGTGGTGCATTCAACAGGAAGAAATGTTGTCCTTATCTCCCTGAAATGTTATGCTTTGAAAATCCATAGTAAATGAAATTTATTAAGTTTTAAATGATCTTGTACAAATGACATTCAGATGTTGGCACACCTGAAGAACAGTGGGCTTATAACCTCCAATGTTAAAACAGTAGTTTTCCTAGGGGGACATTCTAAGTAACAACCCCCTAGGTTAATGTTGTCTTGTAAAATTGTTCAGTGTAGGCATTGTCTTCCTAAGGGTTCCCATTCGATTGACAATTGGTTATTGTTGGGGACATGTTACTATGGAAGACAAACTGTGTGGGTTTGCAGAGTTGATATGTCCAAAGCAGCATCCTTTCCTTTATCCCTACAACAACAGTGTGGAAGTGACACTGGTGGTTTGCGGTGTGTCCAGCTGCCTGTTGTATGTGTGTGTGTGTGTTGTGATCTACACTCAATCTCACACCAGTTTCTTTGCTCTGAGGACGAAACCATTTTCATAACAGTCTCGACATATGATATCCGGCTAGGCAATGCAACATTCAACTTGGGAGAGTACTCTACAGCAATATATTCACATGGAGTGTGGTAAATAATACATCTATAATCGCAATGCAGGATGTAAGTAAATGAATAACATCCAGGATTATTAAATCATTTTAAAAAGCAAAATGCATGTGTATGTGTTGTTCATCTTCTGAACAAAGTGCAATATGTCAGCTGTTATGAAAATGGTTTTGTCCGCGGAGCAAGATAACTAGAGGGAGATTAAGAGTAGAAAACACACTCAACAAGCAGCTGGATGCATTGTAAACTTCAAGTCTGTAAAGTGCCTGGCTGTTTTCTGAGGGACATAGAGAACGCTGCTATCCAAAACATTTTCTCATCTGCTGTAACTATCAAGTTGTGTACTAGGCTATCCATCAGAATTTAAGATGGAGATTTGAGTAACTATCTCTTTCATGCACCATTGTGTTCACAGGTTACAAGAACTCTGGAATCTTTTGATGTTGAAGAGAAACCTTGTAGTGAATTTGCATCTTTGTTTCCAAACGTCAAAATTATCCAAAGTAGTGTGCTTGAAGTAGACTCTGAAAACAAGGTAAGAATCAAAGTGAGAATTATATGCTTGAACTTGAAACTTTCGCAGTGATTAAGGGCCAGAGGCAATAACTTTGATTTTTTTTTTTCACTATTTTTTGTACGTCAACAACAGTTTCAGTTCTGCACCCCAAAGCATGTCGAAACAAAAACTATTTGGCTTGTCAACAGAGTGTCCTAATGTGTTAAATGCATTGTTATTGGTTATATTTGAATTCTAATATGGATCAGGATTCACGTGTCAATAATAACCATGCAGTCTGCACATGTACAGACTGAGTTGACAGGCTAAATACTGTGTATCTCTGATTCTCAACATGCTGTGAGGAGTAGAATAGGAATTCACTATTGACATACGAAACAAACATTGTGAACAACTCATCAAAAGTTAAAGCCACAGGCCCTTAAATAAAGCATTATAGATTAACATTCCGAACCGTGATGAGCTCTCTAGGACAACCAGCTTTCTTACCTTGAGGAAGGGTGATACTCAGCATTCTTCCCATCCTGGTCAAAGGTCGCATTGACCTAGACTCACTATGATTGGTTCATGGCCTGTCATTCAACCGTCCCCTTGCATGCAGTTACAAGCTATTCCAAATCAGAAAATGTTTTTCAATTCCGAAGAATTTTCATTTATCTGTTCAGTGATATTTATTACCCTCTTTTTTAAAGGACTACCTGAGACATGCTGATATGAGAAAATGAATTAAATTTTATCAATTATCATACATGCTGTGCCTGTATTGCCATTCTTCTATTGTTCAGACGGTACTGATATGAGCCCATATTTTAACTAGTGAAAATATGAATTATATTTTCACTGTAACCGAACTACTTACAGCGACGCGTACGCGTGACCTTTGCCGTATGCTTGACCTCCGTTGGTATATGTACATGTACATAAAACAGCTGAGCGAATAAGACAAATGACAATCCGAAACGTCATTATGATTATGGTCAAAATTCTGTTGTTTGCAGTCACTTCATGGGCATTGCACTTAGGCACAAGTACAGTTGTACCAAAAACATACAAACAAACGTATTGAAAATTTGTATTTATATTGGCCGACACCTGTCAATTCACGGCCGGTCCCGTGGCGGTGCATTGTGCAGTGTTTTCATGTCATCTACGCTGCTGAAGATTACACCATGGATGTATGATTACACGTAATGATATCGGTTGACAGAGCATCATGATAGAATCGCTTTACGACAAGTTTCCTGTTGGTGAGCTTAAAGTATCTGGGCGGTGAATTACATCGTTTACAGTCGTAAATGAGCCACGAAAATCCAACCGCACTGAAAATACTCGCGACAGACAAGGTTGAAGGTGCACATGATATTTCCGATTTGTACCTGTCAGTGCACAGGTCATGATCGTGTCTGGTGGCACCGATGCGGTGCGGGTTTCAGATACAATGTACCATCTAGGGAAAGTCAAACTTTCACTTAGGTTGTTAAAGGAACTTTAGCTCTATTAAGGCAAGCCAGGAACGAAAATATACGAGCAGACGACGGAAATACCTTTGAAATGTTTTATTCGTACAGCAACAAAATCACAAACAAGTTACGACACTACAGCTTACAGTGTACTCACTTCATGTTTTCACTAATCCGCTTACTGAGATGGTAAATTCGGCATATTTGACGTCTGGGAACATGTATGATTCTTCGAGATAAACTGGTATTATATCCACTGTATGTGCATTCATAGATGTCGCAGAGCTGCTTGCTCTCTGTGCTCTCAGCTGTTCATACTCAAGGAGTTTGAGCGTGGCGCGAGTATTTTGACCCGATTTTGGCAGCCTCATAACTTTCAGGCAGGGATGAGGTTATGTATCAAATCACAAAAACACGCCCATTTTACAAACTCCCGCCTATGTTTTACATCCACCGTCATTTTAAACTAAAAATAAATCTTCTTCAAATTGTGAAAACCTGTGTCGACATCGTAATATCTAAATTGTTTGCTTTAAAAGTGCTCCATAAACCCTCCTTTGAAGTGGAATGGCCCAATAGCAGAATAATATCAAGAAGTGATACGGTTGTCATCACTCCTTAGCAACCAACTTTTTATAAGTACAGCCTGGAGGAAGCAAGGTCGATTTCAGTTGATTTCGTCGCTAATTTCGGAGCGTCTGTAGGAAAACAGCCATAACCAAAGCATGCATGTACCGGTATGATAAAGGGGTTATTACACGAAGTTAGGGCGATACCGCGTCGTATTCTCGTGATGTGTCCGTATTTTGACTCGTTGCTGCGCAACTCATCAAAATACGGACACATCACTCGAATACGACGCGGTATCGCCCAAACTTCGTGTAATAACCCTTAAATATGTAAAAGTATGTGGTGCACTGTAAAATTACATCATCACTATTATTTTGTCACACTTAGGCGGAAAAAAAAATTGTGTTGTTCCAATAGCCCGACCTACCCTATTTTATACATGTACCTGTCGACCCTGGACTTTTTAGAGCTACGTAAACACAGAAGTAAAAAAAAGAAAGAAAAAACCCGTAAAATCACTTGTTCATTACTTGGTATTTGATTTTTCCTTGAATGAAGATGTCTTTTATGTTTTATTCCTTTTACCGTACATGTATGATACATTTTTCTGGAAATGTTGTGGCCAGTGTTTGACTGCCCTGAACCCCTGAAAAATGTATATTTAAAAATAAAAATATTTTGGATTAAAAAAATCCCTGCCTACTTACAAATTTTTGAAAACTATGTCATCAGAACAGCACAATTTTTTTAGGCCTTAGATCAGAATGGAGGGACTGTGATTAGGTCCGATCTAAAGCAAATGAAAGTAAGCAAACGGGTAATATAACTCTAATATTTGTGAATCAAACGCTGGCCAGCCATCGAAGTGTTGCAAGATAGACTCAATACATGATACAACTTGTAATATTTTACACCAAGGATTTACACGTAGTTCTACAACTACATCAGTATGACTATGAACACAACAAAGTGGGTTTATTGAGCCAGCAGGAAAATATCTTGAAATCTTTATGCGGTAGTAAAGCACTTATCAGTGCATGTAACATCAAACATTTTAGCATCACTGAAAAGCTCTGTGTATAAACTACAAGCTGCAACAACTTAGAGAGCTTTGCAAAACAGACATTGATACAAAGTTGGACCTTAAGTAGCTGCAACTTTCCATGATTTTCCCTCTGTTTTTGGTTATGCAGGGATTTAGAACATAGCTTGCAGCTGGCAAAAGCAAAAGGCTGCCAGCTGAAAGTTGTTGGCTGAGTAAATTATTAGTATAGTTAAAAATTAGAACATTTTGCAGAAACTAAATATACTCACACACTACTTGTTACAGCCTATACTTATATTTCTGCACGTGTCACCAATGTTTTCTAAATCCCTGTTATACGGTATGAAGACTACCTTTTCTTGTTTTGCTCACAAAATCATGTTGAGATACACAGTATTCAGCTGGTCAACTCAGCTGTAGCTGTATATTGTTATCATTGATAAATGGTTTTTTGAAGGGACAAAATTTTCAAATGTGAACAATAACAGCACACTCTACATGAACACTTACTGCGTTGACAATCCAACCAGTCGGTGTTTCAACATGCTTTGGTAAGTAAAACAAGATATTTTTGTAAAAAAGCTTTGTGAAAAACTCATCAAAAGACACAGCTACTGGCCCTGTGATTGTAAACTTTACCAACTCAATATCTTCTTTTTTTTCAATTGTGTCTTCAACAGCATGTAGTTCTTGCTGATTCTCAAGTCATTCCGTATGAGAAACTTTGCATCTGTACCGGTGCACGACCAAAACTTATAGCAACAGACAATCCATACGTCCTGGGAATCAGGGACACAGAAAGTGTAAAGGTGGGTATTCACTTTGACTGTTACCATGGTGACAGAAGCTTCATTAAGGTCAAGGAAGATACATACACTGTACATGACTTTGAATCTAGGGTAGCATTTTTCAGTTTCCTTATGATGACTGCACCGATCTACCCTGTGAAATGGCATTAATGTTTAATCTTTCAGCAGATTTCAAATGATCGTTTACAGTAAGATGAACATTTCACATGTTTGCTCCAAAAGATAGTTTGCGCCTTGAAAAATGACATACAGAACCTTGAACATGTTGTCAAATTTTTCTTAACCAAACTTTCAATCATTCTCTTTCAAATTCAAAATTAAGAATTGGGGTCAACGTACAAATTTTGGTACTAGAGAAACAAATTAAGCAATATTTGTAAATATTGAAATTCAAAATGGCTGCCATCCCTATGTTATCTCTATCGAAGGAAAATAGAATGGCTTATTTTCACAAAACTAACCTGGTGAAAACTTCAGTTACTTCATAAGCTTCAAAATGAGTCCCCACAAGTGGCAGGCCAAAAGAATATTTTAAAAATTTGAGAGTTCGTTTATCTGTCCCTAAGGTGGATTCTATCATGAGGTAATTTGAGCAAAGGTTTAAGTCTTATAATTTTTCCACACTATCATAGTAAAAGGGTTAAAGGAGTCAGTGATGTTGTAATTTGCAGGTCTTTCAAAGGAAACTGCAGCATGCCCGTAGAGTGATGGTTGTCGGAAATGGAGGCATTGCAACAGAATTAGTGTAAGTATATAGACATACAGATTGCTACTCTTGCTTACCCAGACTGCTCTGTGAGGCTCTCATCCAGCCGGCCTCATACAGTCTGGGGAAATTCCATTAAAAAATCTCTGAGCAAGATGGCGTGATACAGACAAAAGTGTTGCATCCTGTGAACGATTGATCTGTGATGAAATTATTACGTTTTGAGTCACAGAAAATCTAGCTTCAACATGTTCAAGGTACTGTCAAAGTGTCTTTCGAAGATGGTCACCCATCTTAATGGTGAATATGAATTGCTTTTATAGTCAAGAGCAGTCATGCCGTACCTGTACATATCTAAAGCGTACCACACAGTATACTCCCCTTTGTGTGTGTTTTATTATAGGTCTATATGCAGTCCTTTACTCAGTGGCGAAATTGGGAACAAGTTCTCAAAGCAATTTTACAAGTGCATAACATTTAGATTAACATTTAATTTCATTGTTCTTTCTCTGTAACGAATAACCACAGTAATACTGTGTACAAAAGAAATAATTGGAGAGAAGATACCCCAAGTTGTCTCAGTGACACGTTTTCATTACTGAGTATCTATTATTATAATGGACAGGTGAACGCATGATATGAGCTCACAATTGTAAGAGTTGTGAACAGTGATCCTAACAGACTTTTCATGAACATGTATTTTTCATAATATTTACAGATATGAAATTGAAGGATGTGAGGTGATCTGGGCGATTAAAGATGATTCTATCAGCAGTACATTCTTTGATCCTGGAGCGGCTCATTTCTTTCTGACAAGTCTTGAGTCGGACAAACCGAAACAAAAAGTCCCTGTGAAAAGAACCAAGTACACTGCAGGTATTTTCTTTATAAGGAAGTATGTGCCTTGGAGACAGATAGACTGACTCGCAAAAGTTGATCTATTCTTGTCTACAGCTTGTGTTTGCATGTTTCAACTCGCTTTTTAGAAATAAAAATTCAACCTTAGCTGAAAGGGTGAACAGAGGGATGATGGCTATTTTGAATTTCAAGTGTTAGTAGTAATATTAGGTAATACTTTTCTTAATATCGATCATTGTACCCTAATTTTTGATTATTTGCAATTTTGAAAGAGAACTTTCCTTGAAGAAAGTTTGAGCAAAAATTTAAATATTTCAGTCCCAAGGTGCATACTACTGTTAATTTTAAATTAAACATTTTTAATGAAAAATTTGTCAAGAAGTAATATGCTGCAGGGATGCAAATACAACTACAATATTTCAGGAGTCTATGCACTGTGGTATGGTAGAATGCAGCATACAATACTGTACAGATCTAGTCATGGATTTTATGTACACTTAGTCTGTCTGCAATTTTTCCAGATTCTGAATCCAAGGCTGACTCAAGTGTTGTGAAATCGATGCCTGGAGGGGCTTTGGGACCAGATTGGAGCATCGGATTAGATATGAAAGGAGTTACACAGGTTTGTCTCATATCATCATATCATCCATGAAGTTTTGCTTGTACTCACTAACTGGACCAGCTCAGATCAAAAATAAGAAGGCCATCAAATTAAATTGTTCAGAATGCTTCATCAACTATGATTAAGTCAGCTGAGTATCTAGGCTGAAAGATTCAGTCGTGTCATGCTCACTGCCAACTCCAATTCCAAATGTGACTGAAGACAAAGTGTTGAATGTCTTTTCTGTTGGAACCAATCATACTGTACTATTGAGTTGATTGACAGCATATTAGGGTGAGAAGACCGCCCACATGGCTCTTGGAGTGGTCGATAACACAACTTGTTTGTAATTGGATCTGATAGCCATTGAAATTAGGCTAATACTATAATAGTTCATTTTATGTGCTTTAGAAGCCTGCTGTGACAGTACTGGGTGGTATTTCATTTCTGTCAATTCACTGCATGATCCTACACTGCATCTTTAGTCATGGGCTGGGTTAGAAGTGGCAAAGTACTCACACACAACAAAATCTTTCAGTCTACAGAGTACACAGATATCAAAGTTTGACTTCTTGTGCATATTCCATTGGCAGTGACAGAATACACTCTGAAGGTAGTAGTTCTACATCTGATGTGTCTGTCAGCTAGTTTATACAGTGAAGTTAAGTTTTAAAGGAAAACAAAGACAGTTTAGCTTCTGTAATTGTCTTATCATCACAATTTTTAATCCAAAGGATTAGAATATGCCTTTAGAGGCAGAAAAGGGCAGCTGATTGTGAAAATTTGCAAGAACATAAAATTTGCAATACAGTTCATTGAACATGAGGTTTGGTTTTCACTTCAAATGAATATTTATTTTCAATATGAGGCTGATGATTATCACACAGGGGTTGGCCTGTTCACCCCTCAATTCCTGTAAACAAGTCCACAATCACCATTGATGACAATGGGTTTGGGTCAAACCATGTTGGTGAAAAGGTTGAAATATGTGGCAGGGTAGCAATTTTTTTAAGCATGAAGACATCCATTACTCAGCATTACTTTCTATTCTGCACAAAATGGTGGATTTTCCATCGGCATACCACTAGCACCATGATGACTTCAATAGATGTAGTACGGTAGTCGCCAGTTCCTTGTAAAACTTTGATTTTGTGTGATGCCAAATAGTTAACCCTTTTAGCGCAAAGTCAATTTTTGTCATCCTTATAAAATATACCTCAGTCAATTTTTGTCAGATATTTGCCAAAAATTTGATAAAAAATCTGTGACCAATGAAATGTTGTGTTCATTTGGTCCAAAATTAAGAAAAATTAAAGAAAAGTTCATAAAAATTGGTAAAATGTTGCACTAAAATTTTAGTGGGAGAAAGGTTAAAAAAATCTCTTTTTTGCAGACTTGCAAACCTCACCATGTGCATGTGGAATATAAATGTGAAATCCACAAAATCCTAACGCCGGAAGAATTCAAGGATTCAGGAAAAGCGGAAGAGAAAATAGAAGACAGTCACCAAGTAAAAGGTACATAAATTATAATGTTGATCTCTTTACTCCATTTCCACAAAACAATGTAATGTAAAAATAATGTAACAACCTTTTTTGATGAGGTACAGGTGTAATATATTGATATGGATAAACTCCATAGGTTCCACATAATCCAAATAATGCTGAACTACAATTTCTTCACTTGGTCTGCACTGCACACATTGAATTTTTTGTTCTTTCCGCTGAGCTGACACAATGGATGTGTTCCCTAGCCTTTATACAATTGCGCAATGCAGTGTACAACAGGGCATTCTGAAAATGCTATACTTTTGACGTCTCTGGTAAAATTCAACTGGAAAGGTGTATAATGATAAGGGAATTCACAAAGTACCAGGATTTATGTCCTTGCACATTTTATGCTGTGGTATTGTTGTGTCTTGGATAATACCTTCGTTCCACCGAGTACAATATACGAAGACATCATTAACCCTTTGAACCCGGCTCAGAAAAAAATGTTTATATGATGTCATAGGTCACCAGGGGGTCAGGGTGCAAAGGGTTAAGTGATAAACCACATCCAGTGATGGTATACTTTGAGATTTTGACCAGTTCACTATCGCTTGTGCATATATGTCGTGAACATATCTTTTGTGAAGGTGGTTTATTGCTATTGAAAGGTAATTTTTTCCAGCAGAGAGCTCTTATCTGTTCCAACTGTGCTATGTTGTGAATACAGTACGGTTACTTTCAAGTCTCAAACAATTAAATTGCAGTATTTGCACAATCAATATACTGGTATGACATTATTCCCAATATTTTGTGAATAACTTTATATTACATGACATTGAAAAGTACCTTTTAATCCAATTGCACAGCCTCCTCTTCATCAACGTGATGTTCTCTTTTCCAGATTCTTGGCCTGTTTATGTTCTCCTGACCAACGGAAAAATCTTTGGCTGCGACTTTGTGGTCAGCGCTACTGGAGTCACTCCCAACACGGAACCATTCCAAGGAAAAGCCAAGGTAGTGATGCTATATAACATTATCCAATGCTTGAAGCACACTAGAAAATACCACCTGCTTAGGACAGGTAAATTTTTAGCTGGGCAGGTGAAGTTTGACAGGTACCTCCCCTGTCAAGATAAATAAATAACGTGTGAATTTCTAAGAGGTATACAGTAAGCGAGACATTATCTAATGAATTAAGCAATAACCCCCGGTGCAGGTTGGTGCAAACGAGCTTTTGGTACAATTGGCTTCATATAGCACAAGACAATAGGCGTGTGCTATATGGAGCGAAATGTACCCAAATTGAGTGTATACCCAACTGTGGTTGGGGTTTTTGCTACATGTATTATATGATATCGACTTGTGTGTCTCTGTCCTCTTATTGGGTATTCTGGTCACTTTAGGCTTCAAATGCAGAAAACGTAAGTCTGAGAGATCGAACGTCTGAAATTGAGCACCCGAGACTAAGCGTATTTATTGAGTGAAGCAGATGACAAAAATTGACAGTACAAGTATGGCAAAGTGCTAAAAGTACAGCAAGACATTTCTAAAAGGAGGATGAAAAAGTCTACACCTGTGTTTGCAAAATACTAATTATTAAATTAACTATTTATTATTGTATATATTACCCAGGATATACCTGGTATTTTCTTAGTTTGGTTTTGGTTGTATACCCCTTGCCATACCCAACTTTTAGGCACAGTGAGGTGATATCAAATCATACACAGCCAGAATTTGTGAAAAAAGTTCAAATGAGATTTGAAAAGGGATTTCCTTTTCATCCAAAAAATTTTACTGACAAAGATAGCCACTTTGTAATCGAAACTTGTGACATCCCTGACTTATGTCATTTATTTTTTCTGCTCACAAAGACCATACTTTGGTATGTTTACTACACAGAAATGAAGTGTTTTTCAGTGAAATATTCAACATACAAAACTGTGCTAAATTGATGTACATCAAATTTAATCATACGGTTTATGTATAAAATTTTCAGAATGATAAGAAAGAAAAGTCTAATTACGTAGCACACTACATACTATGTTGTCTATTTAACAGTTTTATGGTGAAATGAGATAAATTCAATCTGAATTTTCCAGAGCTTGCTGTTAACCTCATAGTTGCCATTTCTGTTGTTTTAGTTCAACATCGGTGATGATGGTGGAATTCTGGTAGATGATCACATGAGAACCAATTTACCTCATATCTATGCAGCTGGGGATGTGTGCACTGCATCATGGGAGTATGCACAACAGTGGTTCCAGGTAAACTTCAAGTCATATACTCTGTACGGTCATCTCGGACAATGATCTCAATTTTAAGTTTTATATCTGAAAACACTGAAAGAAACAAGAAACACTGAATAGGGAAGTCTTTTGGCATGACACTGGCAATCTGATAAAAGAGATCACACCAGCTTGTTGCAAACCCAAAATTTTCATATCGGTATATGACCTTCAGGCATCCGGCATAGGGCTGTGAATAATGTGATGATCAGATAGTTGAATTCAAGGTCATCTCCAAGGCCAAGCAGTATACCTTTAGTGTTGTGCACAACATAGTCAAATATTATTGAGTTATCCACAATCTTTTAAAACATTTGAATTTAAACAAATGATATTTGTACTTGGAAACTTATTCTTATATGAAATAAATAACCCTCAAAAGTTAATTGTGGTTTAATTTCAAATGAAACTCAGAGTTTGATGTCGTAGTTCAGTGAGAATGATTTTTAACTTTATTAAACCTTCTGGGTGTGACTACAAACCTCTTTTTGGAAAAATTCTGCCTTGTCACAAGAAATATAACGTGAAAATGTGATGATCTTTTCTGATAAAGTTGCTTCAATCATTTCTTTACTTTTCCTGTCTATTGTAGATGCGTCTATGGTCACAAGCACGTCAAATGGGTTTCTACGCAGCCAAGTGTATGCAGGCAGATAGAGAGGGAGAAGAAATTCCTCAAGATTTTTGTTTTGAGCTTTTTGCTCATGTTACAAAGTTTTTTGGATACAAGGTAAACTTGAATTTGCATGATAATGCTGAATCAACCCCCTTTAAAATTGTATCAGGAAGCCATAGTGACCATGACATTCAATAACGGCTTCAAACGGCAAATTTTGATACTAGTAACCATATTTATCGATCTTTGAAATTTGAAATGGCCACAATCCCTTTGTTATATCTATGGGATAAAAATTTCAAATTTCACAAAAATTAGCCAGTGAAAACTTTATTTACTCCATAAGCTTTAAAATGAGCATCAATAAGTAGTAGAACAAAAGAATATTGTTAAGGTTTGAGAGTCTAAATATCTGTCCATGCAGCTCATTCTACCTTAATTAGCATTTTTGCCATTTATTTTACAATTCAAGTTTAAAATGACAGATACCATAGGTAGTTTGTAAACAGAGTCATAAAATTTGAAACTGACAATGCAGAGTTTAACCCCTTTACCGTAGTTTGGCCCAAACCAAAACAGGCTAATTCTTCATAGTATATATCTGACAGCTGACCTGCAGCACACCTAACAGAACATGAATTCTATGGAATATGTCTCCAGACCAGGAAGTGTTTCTTAACTTGTTCACCCCCAATTTTGTGTGAACAGGTCCACACTTGCCGTTTATAACAATTGGTTTGGATGAAGCCATGGTGGTAAAAGGGTTAAAGCTTTAACCCTTTTACCACCAGATATTTGTATATTCCCATTGTTTACTATAGGATGGACCTGTGTACTGGGATACAGGGGTGTAAGGGTTTACTCTAGCTGTTTCTGTTTAACCAGCTGTTAAAAATTTACTTATATGTTTATTCCAGGTTGTGTTACTTGGTAAATACAATGGCCAGGGATTAGGAAAAAATTATGAGATATTGCTGAGACTCACAAAAGGTAAGAAACTCTAAAATTTAGTGTCTTGTCAGTGAATAAATCATACCAACTCAGGAAATGCTATACCAACTTGATGGATGACCATGTCATTCTGTGCCTCAATGATATAGTCTATTCAAATGTCACATTAACATTGTAGCAATATTCATCACTTGTTATCGTTATCATAATGGCAACTTTGACTTTGATATTGTATGAAATAAACGTCATGTGACAAGCGTCAGTATGTACTTGAACTCACTTAAAGTTTCATTACATTATAGTTATATCTGTCATTGATTATATGTAGCGTTATCTATCACTGATTATTTGTAGGGATGTCATTGATTATTTGTAGCAATATCTATGAATGATTAATTGTAGTAATATCTATCACTGATTATTTGTAGGGATATCTATCACTGATCATTTGTAGGGATATCTATCACTGATTATTTGTAGGGATATCTATCACTGATTATTTGCAGGGATATCTATCACTGATCATTTGTAGGGATATCTATCACTGATTATTTGTAGGGATATCTATCACTGATTATTTGTACCAATATCACTGATTATTTGTACCAATATCACTGATTATTTGTTGGGTTATCCATCACCTATCACTTGTATCTGTTAGTGATTATTTGCAGCAATATCTACCACTGATTATCTGTAGCGATATCTATCACTGAATTTTTGTAGGGATATCACTGATTATTTGTAGCAAAATATATGACTGTTTATTTTAAGGGATATCTGTCACTGATTATTTGTAGCAATATGTATCACTGATTATTTGTAGCAATATGTATCACTAATTGTTTCTAGCAATATCTATCACTAATTATTTGTAACAATATCTATGAATGTTTATTTGTAGGAATATTTGTCACAGATTATTTGCTTCCACGTTCCAATATTGATTATAATTTTATAAAATTGTGTATTTTTCAGTTCATTTTTAACTTGAATGTTTCCTTTTTGTTACTTGTTGCCATAGAAACTTATTTGGCTGATTATACTCATTGCTTCATTATTTTACGCTAATATTTATCTTTTTTGTAAATTTCAGGTGAAGAGTTTGTTAAGGTAGTTCTCCATGACAACAGAATGTATGGTGCAATACTGATTGGAGACACAGATTTAGAAGAGACTTTTGAAAACCTTATCCTCAATCAAATGGATTTAAGTATTTATGGAGAGGATTTACTTAATCCTAATATTGACATTGAAGATTATTTTGATTAATGTTGATTCTTTGTATAGGTGGTGGATTGTTTAAAGCCACACTTTTCAATCCCAGGTTCTCACATTAATGGAGTTCTCCTCCCAGTCAAACACTTGGCCAGTACGATGTTTGATTTCTATAACATTAATTACGCAAACTGATCTCAACCTTTTGTCACCTTTCGCTAATCCTGCAAACAGTGTTTATACAAGCGTTTGATTGATGGTCGGTTCAAATCGCCAAAGGTCATTGATTACCTGCCACAAACGCTCGAATTTCCTAAAAAATTGTCTTCCAGTCGCGTTAGACTTTGAATATAACCACAGAGTTCGATCGGCAGCAACTTCGCACTGACCGCTTGGCAGTCTGTCTGTGTTTTTGCGGCCGGGAAAACAAAAAAGTGGCATTTTCCGGGGCGTTCGTGTCCAAGTGTTGCCTGTTTGGTGTCTACTTACACAATGAACACAGCCATAGCTTCGCGTCCTTTTAGAGGGAGACTCCGCCTTTAAAAGGACAGGTTTAATTATCAGCGTTATCTTCAAGCAGAGTAACTGTGCACAACTTTTAAGGGAGAACAAGGGACTAAAATCATATAAAAGTCAATGTCAACATCTGCTAATGTGAGAACCAGGGATGGACATGTAGAGGCGGGACATGTTTGGTGATATGAAGTTGCTGTGCTGAGTGAAATATAGAATATTGTATATCTAACTTGATACACTCTTGTGAAAGAAGTTAAAGATATGACAGCTTACAAAGTAGATAATTTCTGATAAATTGGAATATTAAATCATGCAAAATATGGATTTAATGGTAGAATTGTCAAAAACTTGCAAGTGGTTCATATGATATACTTGTAGCAATATATTTCAGAGTTTACAATTTTACTTTATTTTTGTAACCATTAACAAAGAAGAATCTTGTCTAATAGGTGATTTTAATTGTAAAATTTTCATTTTGAGTTATTTAAAAAGGTTTATTTTTCTTTCTATAGTTATCAGGTTTTGTTATTTTTGAATGTCATTTACATCTACAGACTTCCAAATACTTTTACTGTGATATTAGCCAACAGAAAATCATATGCCTTAATTACTAACTTGTAGTTTACACTTTGTGTATGATACATATACCTGTATGTGTGTATGAAGTTTGGTGTCAGGGATTGATATTTATAAATTTATTTGAGTGTTTAACATAATAAAGATGTCCACTGATCTAAATTCTTGTTGGCCTTATTGATGACTTTTGGTAAAACGACTTTCTGTTTGCATTATTTTAATACACACTTCAAGTAAGGTAGCATGCGACTCAGGACATACATTCAGGCTCTCAAACTTTTGCACTATGCTTTTAGCCTAGCATATGTGGGGGCTCATTTTGTAGCTTATAAAGTAAAAATTGTTTTCACCGGCTTAGTTTTGTGAGAATCAGGAGTTTTATTTTCTCCCATAGAGGTAACACATGGATAGCGGCCATTTTGAATTTCAAATAGTGGTAAATATTGGGTAATTTTTTCCTCTGGTACCAAACTTTGCATGATGGTGACCGCCGATTTTTATTCTTGATTTTGAAAGAGAATTATTTTAAATTTGTTTGATGAAAGTTTCAGCAAAAGTTTTTGAGGCACAAACTACCTTAATTAAGTGAGCACCACCAGTTGACGTCATGGCTTTTACAGAATGATTGTGGTCACCCCCTGAACGTTTACTCTCAGAAATCAATGGACTAAGGTGAACAAGGTCAGTGTCTGATATGTAAATGTCCAGGGGTGACTGTCCTAGAATACTACAACGTTACAAAACCAAAGCTCTTGTATGGTATGAATGTGGTCACCCCTGAACATTTATCACCGGAATTCAATGGACTAGGGCTAGGGTTAGTGTCTGGTGAATAATGTAAATGTCGGGGGAGGGAGGTGTGACTGTCATAGAATGTCACTAGCTAATCCCAAGCCCTTGTAAAGTTTTAGGATGGCTACTCACTGAACATATATACAATAAGAATTCAATGGGCTCGGATTGAGGTAAGGTGTCAGGTAGGTAGTATAATTGCAAAATGGTAGGATGGCTACTCACTGAACATATATACAATAAGAATTCAATGGGCTCGGATTGAGGTAAGGTGTCAGGTAGGTAGTATAATTGCAAAATGGTCTGTGTTTTGTGAGTGGAACTCTACTTACATTACTACCAAGTTTAAATTACATTACTACCAAGTTTAAAATCATGTATCACCTTTTTGCACTGAGAAATGATTTACATTACTGATCCTTGACCAATGCAAAGACAAATTCTATGTCAATGCGTCTTTCTGATCATTTATCATGTGCAGGCTGAGTAAATCTCATGGTGTCATGTCTGGGCCATAAATTTCCCAGTTTTCATGATGTATTTGAATTTCTCCCCATATCCAGTTTTATTTGTCCCAGGAGACCTATAGATGGGGCAGCGTCCGTCCATGTGTAAGAGTGTTGTATCTCACAGTCGGTCAACCTTTTTTGATTTGATCATAGACCCTTGAGTAAAAGATATGAAAATTTTGCTAGTTGACAATATTTACCACACTATTCAACATTTTCTAGTAAAGATCAGTGTGTATACTGTATTTTTAACACGCACAATGTGCAGGTATGTCTGGCAATCTGCTTGCACCAACGTAAGGGAGCCGTCATTATTTACAGCCTGGGGGGATCACTCAAAATTTGAAAACTTCAAGGGGGTACTCAAAAAAATTGAGAGGAACAGCGTCATTTTCGAATAATTTGACCGGGTGCAAAATAAATTGAAACACCTCTCAGATTGCACCATTACACACATCAATTTCTCAAAATTTTCGATGCGAGAGGGGGGACACTCGTGCTCTCCCCCTAGGGTGTTTTAATAGTTTTACGTAGTGAAAAGGCACATTAAAAACACCCCTTTGATCGCAGCCAGACTGCACCATTGCACACATCAATTTCTCAAAATTTTCCAGGCAAGATAGGGGACACTCTGTCTGAGACTTCCCCCTCAGCCTCTCGTGTGTTCTCCCCCTGTACTTTAAAATTCTGTCAAGTCAGTTATCCTAGTGAAAACCCTGTAATGATACCAATCCAAATTAAACAATATCATATTGTTGGATACTGGTTATAGCGTGAGCTTTTATATCTGTATTTCGTTGTCACTTTGAATTTCACTTTGTTGGTTTCACCTTTTTCAACTGTCATGAGTTAAAGCTTAACCGATGATAATCTAGCAGGGTACATCAGGATTTGAAAGGTATTTACTATTGCTGTATGTTTGTAAATTTTACAAATAAAATCGATATTTAACTCTTCTACGTGGGGGGGGGGGAATCAGTCAAAATTTCTTAGTTAGAGAGGAGGGTTACTCAAATTCATCATGGTTGGCAAGGGGGGGGGGGGTACTCGAAATTTCGGACTTTCCGATGAAATTCCTCTGATCCCCCAGGCCGTAAACAATGACGGCTCCCTAACACTGACTCGCCTTGTGCAATGTGCATGTGGGTATTTCGAGCCCTGCAGAACAATGACATGTCATGTCATGTAAGAGGCAACATGAAAACCCGGGACGACCTGGAGTCGAGTCCGGGAACACCGAGACCCTCCTATTATAATGCCAATAATTTGAAAATGTCTCTTAGCGCCCTCACAGTCTGACGCTCATTGAAAGGAAAGGCGTTTAATCCTTGCATCAGTTGCGCGTAAAATGTGACAATTCGTTCGATCAGTTTTCCACGGAGGCTCTACTGTTAACAGTCTGAAGAATGTCTGTCAGAATTGTACTTTTTTATAAGTACACCAATGCATGCGTGACTCGGGCTTCTCAAATAAGAATTGTAAACCTAGCTCTTCACATGTATTCGATTACACTTATAAATCACATATAAACGTTGTGTTTTGCAATTAAATTTGTTAACCATGGCCATCGAGAGCCTTGACCAGGGATTTTTTTAGCTTCTTCAAAAAATAGTACCAGCTTATTGCTATGTTGTCATTCTTGTCATCGAGTTTTCTGAAAGTTTGTTAAAAAAATTTAGTCTGACACATCATAGCCGACAATGCTTTTAAATGCAAAGTTCTAGGATGTCCCATTTATTTTTCCTTAAGAAATCTATGACGAACAAATACATGCTGTTTTAAGGCAAAGTTTATTTGTCATTATACGCCCACACAAACTGCGCTTGTACGCTACGTACTGACGCTAATCGTGCAACCGTGCATCTGTTAACTTTTGTGAAACACCATTATGTCAGTATATCAGGGATGAAGTTATTAAGAAACCCAACGATGCAATTCAAATCACTATCCCAGAAATGTAACGCACGCCTGTGTTACAGTGTAGTAGAGAGATTGGCGTCTGAACTCGCAATAAATAGGATGTGTCACGGGAAAGAATTTTAGAATCATCTTTAGAATACTTGGCTACTCTACTGCTTCTGTGGATGTTTTATTTTCAAGCATGCGTAGTAAATGAAATCTCACTTTGTTAAAATCGAAAAGATGATTGCGCTCTCTTGTAAAGTTAAGATAGAGATGCGGCACTTGGAATTTCAACTGCCTGTAAAGTTCAGGAATTTTGTTTGTCTCGCACTAAAAATGAAACAGTGAGCCAGATTTTTATTTTTGATTTTGACTGAGAACACGATTGAAGCACCTCGGGGAAGGTTTTAGCAAAAATGTAATTCTTTCAGTCACGCGATGCGGTCACTTGTTACAAACCCCGGCGGTGGCAGTTCCCGGGTTGGTGGGTACCCATGCTTGTTACCCAAGTTTGAAAAGTACCCCTTTCCTAGAATATTTCTGTCAGTGAGAAAAACACCCCTATTTGTGGCAAATCTGGGAGAAATTAGCTGTAAAAAACATACCCTTATTTTCGAAATCTAGGAGGTTAGTATGTTGACTTCCAGGGTTGACCCTGGAGGTTGACTTGGTATACATGTACATACATCACAGGGGGGATGGACCCTAAGTGATGGGCATGTATACGTCATATGTACATACAAACGTACGGTACTGTTTTTCATTTTCTTTGTGAGTGAGACTAGACCAGATTTAATGTCCTAGGGAGATTATGAAAGGACTACCCCTAATCTCGGAGGTTACTCTGAAAAAGTACCCCCTTTTCTCGATTTCACGGACCTAGAATCTCCGAGATGACTGAAGAAAAACACCCCCTTTTCCGTGAATTTGGGTAACGTGAATGGGTACCCACCAACCCGGGGACTGCCACCACCGGGTTACAAACAGTTCCCTGACGTGGTTTAGGGACGCGTCAGATCTCCGATTTTCGAAATCGACGCTTGGTGTAGTTTCCAATCTGTTTACTTTTCACAGTCATCGAATGTGTTCACTTGTTAGGGACTGGTCAGTTTCTTCAGCCTGGGGCGGGGGCCGGTGGATTCATGGGGGGGGGGGGGGGTCACCCTGTTTTTGACTTTGGTGATAGGGGGGGTACCATGTTTTTGAAATGTCCAATAGGGGGGGTCAGTGTGTTTTTGAATTTTGAAACTGGCTCATCATTGCCTAAAATGCTAGTGTCAACCACAAATTTCATCATTCAGTAATATTTTTCGGCGCGCCCTTCGGGCGCGTAACTTTAATAATCAGTCATATTTTTCAGCACGCCCAACTTTAACATATCAAGCATACATACATCAGAGATATCTGTATGTTCAATATTTTTCAGCGTGCTCTTCAAGCTCATTACTTTAATATATCAGACATTTTCAGCATGCCCTTCAGGTGCATGACTTTAATATACAAGGCATTATGCCATATGTATCAGAGATATCAGGATGTATCATATTTTTCGGCGCGCCCTTCGGGCGCCATACTTCAATAAATCAGAGATATCTTGATGTTTGCTAAGTGAAAGTGTACCATTATGAAATCTGCATTCCATATGAAAAGGATGACAAATTCCTGATACTTTTCTGTTCTCTCTATGAGAATTCAGTATGAGAAAGCAACATGCACAAATATTTCACAATATATATTTGATACAGTGACTTATTTTAGAGATAGAAAAATGACAAGATATCTTTCCTTCTCATTGATGCAATTATTTTCCTTTGTGTCACAGGTTTTCTGTAGCAAGATGCTTTTTTATGAACAAAATAACAGTTAAAAAGGCAGTTTTTGTCATTATTAGCTGTGCTTTTATGGTTTCAATGTTACAAGAAAAGGTCCTCTCAGACACTGTACACATCAGATTTGGCTAAAAAAGCTCTCTATGGCTCCTCAGGAGATTTAATTGGATGGTTGGCAAGTCTTAACACCCATCAAAGTTTTTGATTCACTGCTTTTTTCCTCTTTGATATTAATATTTGACATCCATTTCTCTACAACAGTTCACGACATCTGGTTGAGCTTAGAAAGTGTGAAATACATTCACAGCTAATTCAAAATACAGCTCATTCAAAATGTACTGTATTCAAACTTTAAGATTGACACTTTGAAATTCCTATCTTACAACTGACATGTCAACGATATCATTAAAACATAGAATGACTATTTAAGATATAAATATATGTAAAATGTAAAATATATATATATATATATATATATATATATATATATATATATATATATATATATATATATAATTTATGTCCACCTTTGTTTTACCTATGTCGGCGCCGGGGGGGGGGTCACCCTGTTTGCAAAATTTGGAATAGGGGGGTCAGCCACTTTTTGACGTCGGCAAAAAATAATCCACCGCCCCCCCCCAGGCCGAAGAAACTGACCAGTCCCTTAGAAACAATCTGCGCAGACAGAGGCGATGTACGCTAAAATTGACTCTATTTTAGACGGGGCAGGAGCCATCTGCCCGAAAAGCCGGACCGCTTCTTTGATTAAAACTATAGGTAAACCGGCGACTACTACGCTTTTTTCGTAAGGCCAACAAAAATAGAAAGTTAGTTTGTCATCCTTGATATATTGCATTTCTTCTTCTAACAACAAGAACGCGCAAAAAACATGAAAAAACACAGGAATGCACGCAGAGATAGATTCACAGCAGTGTAGCTTTAGTATTTTTGTATAGCTGCAGTAACAGTTCTGTGGTTTGACTTTAGTGCAGCAATGCAAAGTTTTGACAGCTTAATATTACAGTGACATATCTATTGGCAAGAACATTTTGGCGGCTCCACTCACACACTGAAATGAAAATGTACAGCCGACTGATGCCACTTGCGATGCGTCCCTTTGAAAGTCAATCACTGAAAATGATCCTCCCTTGTGACATGTTCGGGTGGAGCTACTGTGTAATTACCACGAGGAAAAAACAGCCAGAGAACGTGTGCCATATTTAGGCACAATGAAACACCCATTTAATCATAGGCCAAACATGAGAGGATCATTTTGAGTGATTGACTTTCAAAGGAATTCTAATGACGTCATGTTTTCTGGTGGAACCTACGAGCATTCAAATTAGCGGTTTCACCAAGTCCTAAAATTGTCATGTCAACAGTAGACTATGGCACATACTATGAGCAATATGTTTATTTGACAACTGACGTATATTTAATCCACTGGAACAATGTAACTATAGAAGTGCTTAGGCGTGCAATAAATATGACATTGAATTTTTTTCAAATTCTTGCTGTCCTTTCTCATTCCTACTATTTAACAGTCAGCATTATTAATGGTTTTCACAAGCACAAATTGTTAGGATCGTAAGACATTCATACACAGCTGTTTCATTGGATAACTACAGAAAACTGCTTTATGAATAAATGTTTTCTGCCCTCTTCAGATTGATTTATCGGTAGGATTTGCATTGAATGAAATGTAAGAGTCCCCTTCATTGTAGCTTGAATTTTCAAGGCTCGCCCTTGAACACACAGGTTTTTCTTCATGCCACTCCCCTTATTTCTCTTCCAATCCCCTCCAATAAAAAGTGCTCGCTCAGTAAACATAATAAATTAAATGTAAAAAGGTATGTGGGATGTACAGCTTAAACCATTATCTCAATATGCCAAGCCAGAAAACAGGTACAAGGCCCCCAATGTTTTTGGTCATTGACATTCAGCAAAAGTGATACGGCGACGCGGTTATCTTTTTTTCCATTTTTTTCTTAACAATCTTAGTTTCGCACTTTTGAATATTGCACGCCAAGTATGGACTGAATTTTATGTCCCCGTCTTTGGCTGTCCGTGTGGGCTACCATTTCATGGATTTTGGTACCCCCAGGGAAAAGTTGGTAGTCTGTGGACGCGGGACTACCGATAGTGTTGAGCACTGGTAAAATAGTTTTCCAGAAATAAAGTGTATCCTACGTTTATCTGAAGTAGGGACTAAAAGGAGAGTTCAACGGTCAAAATAAAATAAAACGGCAGAAAATGTTTTCATTTTGCATTTGTTACTTCCAGTATTTAATATTCATTGATATGTAGTGGTTCTTACTTTCATTGGCTACTCAACATTTCAAGTATGTCATTTTAATTTGAAGAGATGACCTTAAATTTTGAACGACTTTGATTTAATTATGCACATGATGTACATAAGATAAAAATAAGTACAGTCCGGTCTGAAGAAAGTCAGAATTTCGAGGTCAAATGCACATGTACTATCACTTGGTTAAAGAGATAGTAACTGTAACATTAGCGGTATCATTTTTTGAAATGATCTAAAACAGTCGGCATGCATGCGTAGCAGACAACTCTCAGCTTTCTTGCCTTTCATTCCTTTACATTTCCTTGTCACAGTTTTTCTGGGGCACAGGTTTCGGGATCACCTTTCTTAAGTCGTAGCTGAACAGTCCTTGTACCATTTCACGAGTTTCGTACTTGCAGGCTAACAGGAAAGATTGTTCGTAGATTTGTTATTTGCCCAATGACACGTTCTAGTTCAACTGATCGGTGGAGATTTGAATCAGACTCTGGGGCAAAGAAAGTGACATTGATCTTTATACGCATTTATCCTAAAGAAACGCCAAGAAAGAGACTAGATGTGGGCTACAGCTTATCTTACTAAGACACCAAATGAGAAAGTTACATCAAATATTCAAATTGTCCAGCTGTTGATACTTATTGGATTTTACAGTTTTACTTGTAATAAATGTACAACAAGAAAGCTCCATAATTCTCACATAGCCGATGATGTTAAGGCGGCGCATGCCTCCAAACTTAAGTTTTGATCTTCGCTCATAATGTCCTCAAGGTAGATTAATAGCAATCTCTGTAAATAGTGGTCAAAAACTAATATCCGTACTAATCCTGCAAATGTTGATATTGTAGAAATAAGTGAACTAAATTAACGTACCTATATTCGAAATGCATATGGTGTTTTTGATAACACTTTGGAAATACATTTATATTTTATTTGAAAAAGAAAAATAGCGTCAAGGACACTTTACTCACATTTGGTTAGTCACCAACAGATAAAGTTCTGAGTTACAGTTATTGAAATTTTCACCAAGTTTACATTTTTGGTGCTCATAACCATACTTCCAGTAAACGATAACTTCATTCAAACAAATTCCCAGTTGAGCATGCATCGTCCCATCTTATACAAAGCTGAATTGTGCAGCTATTGTCGAGTTTTTGCAAGCCAACCAGGGAATTCAAGAATGAGATATTTGACATGTTTTTTGACCAAAAACAACAAAAATTGTCCCAAAATTATAATATTGCCTTTTTTGTCACAACTAGAACAAAACTGATATATCTAATGTCTAAAAACCTTCACATCAAATTTCAGAGCAATCTGACCGGTAATTTTAGAGGTTTTATGACCACAAAGGAAAAAATTATCTAAAAATAAAGTAACGCAAAACTTACCGCAATTTGAATAATTTAAACTAATTTTACCCGCAAGGACACACACACACACACACACACACACACACACACACAAACATATACATATATATATATATATATATATATATATATATATATATATATAATGTTGAAATCAACCAGACAGGTTTTTTCAGAGGAGAATTTGACCAAAATTTTAAAAAATTGCCCCTAAAATATAAACAGCGTTTTCTCCGCCTACTCATTGAAAGGGCCATTTTGCGTAATATTCATCAAAAGTAGGAGTTAGACTTGACATTAGGGGGCAGTCAATGTTGACGTTGATTTTGCCTTCCTAGGAAGCGCTGTCCGATATTATTTCGATCGTCACCTGGTTCAGTTGAGTTGGTCTATGTTGCATGCAGCGCCCATGCTATCATCGATATCATTATATTTGTCAGCTTGTGATGTGCTCTGCTGCTTTCCATATCTGCTGTCGTTTGTCACCCACAGGTTTCCCCAGCTCAGAAAATGATGATGTATTTGTTCCCTTGGACACGAATTGGTACTAAATTTGGATTTAAATCCATGATAATATGTGGTGATCAAACCATTGCGTTCCATTGCGATCGAGATCGTCACTGCAGCATGCCAACACAAAGCCAAAGTTGGAATTCTCCATGAACATAAATTTATACATGTATTCATGGAGATCGAACCACAACTACTTAATTGGCTGTTCTTTCATGGTTACACTCCACGTCATGTACGTCACCAAAGCTAAATGACAGGCGATATTTTGTCTTTTCCATTGGAATATTATGGGTAGAAACAACAGCAAATTCAAAGGTCACGACGGTATACGCTTAGGTACTGAGTCACCCTCGCTCATATGTATGGACGTCTTTGCTTGCTGTGTTTCATGCGCTATTTCCATGCTGAGAGTGGCCTTTTTTATGGCAGACAATGGTGCGAAATGCATAATTTGCGCTATTGCGCAGCCGAGAAAACACTGAACAAATATAAAAATTTTACCACAATTTTAAAACATTTGACTGCTATAACCAGTAAGGTCATACACACCACGTTTCGGAGCAATCTGACGAGCACTCAGAGAAGATTTTCTGATTAAAAAGGGAAAAAATTGTCCCAAAATTAAAATACATGTACGCAAATTACACGACAATTTGAAGACACTAAACTAAGGTCGTCCCAAGAAATATGCATTGCAAGAAATATGCACTTCAAGTTTGAAAGCAAAAAGACATGCGCTCACAGAGAAGGTGATTTTTTGACAAAGACTGGGGTAAAATTGCCACACAACTACAAATATGAAAATTTCACCACAATTCTAATGGATCTGTCAGAGATTAACCAAAAAAATCATCCATACGGAATTTAAAAGCAATTGGAAAAAGTATTTCAGAGTGAAAAAAAAATTGACCAGAAGTTGAAAAATTGACCCCGAATCACAAATATGAAAAATTACTACAATTTGAACAAAACTAATTTAAGTCTCCTTAAAGAACTTGCATATCGCGTTTCAACTTAATCTGGCATTCAGATAGAGAACTTAAACGATTCGTATGATTTTGCCTTTTACTCTATGTATGCAAAGTTGACTTCGAAGTGAATGACCTATGAAACAATGTTATGCTCGTCTCGTCGTACCAAACCCGATCATTTTGATTTGTACGGCCTCCACCAAAGCACATTGTATTGTATGGGGATGCAGTGATCGGTCATCGCACTTATTCAGCATGTTAAAAAAAGCTTTGTCGATAAGATCCACTCTCTCATTAAGAATGTCCTACAGGAAATACACTTATACCAAAGCTATTGATACTCTTAGGAGAAAACTACGCATTCGGCCGATCCCATAACCAATGAAGTGTAAAGCGCTTTATAAATGCTTTGGTCTAAGATTTCGTTTGTACTTTTGTAGTACATGGTTGGGTTCGACAATGTACCAGACTCTATTGTGAGAACCGTCCACGCTATTGGCAACGTGTAACAGTCACAGCTGAAGGCTTCTCATATGCAAAACTACATGCAAACGTCAATGACCTTTATAAAAATGCCAATTCGTAAGTCGAAGTGAGATTTTCGAAAACATCCGGGAGCTAATTCACAACATCTGTGTATTTCGACCCTTGCTTGATTGTATCATTTCTGTATGCTCAGAAGTTTGTAAAAATTGAATCGTCCCACTCAAAGCGTGGTCCTGTCTATCCATAGACAGTCGATGTATGGGTCAAGGGACTTTGAGAAAATGCTCCGTATTTGACTGGTTTTGTTGCTTGCTTGACCTCGACGTTCCCAGCGTTTCTTGGACTTTTGTGTTCATCCCAGCCATTCCAGCTGTCAGAATCCCATACTTTGCCTTATTTTGTCAGGATGGTACAATCTATCTGACTGAAATGGGTCCAAAGTGTTTAATTTGAATTATGCAAACCTCTGGTCCTCTTAGAATCACAACGCTATTTTGTTTTCCGGAATAAGAAATTTTAAATAATCTGGGGAAATACCGAATTGAGGTATTCCCGATCGGCATCTCGCCTTTATTCAAAGAACATCGGCAATATAGCGTGCCTAACAACGATGAGTTTGGCCGCCATTCAATGATGAGCCGAAGATGTTCTTTTTCAGGCGAACTGTACTTTCAATGTACTTATTGTTCTTTGTCAGTCTTGCTTTGCTAATATTTATTATTAATGCTTAAACATAAATGGCCTCTTTTCCGTAGTTTTGTCACAGGATTCTTTGGGTAGTTCACCGACGTTATCTGTTTATAGGAGAGGACCTGTACCTATGGTAAAATACACTATAAAGAGGGCAATAATGCCCACACTGTCTATGTTTGTAACAGTTTGATATGCCCTGATCACTTCGATTGTACGTTGTTTTGGGGTTTTGTTTTTGTTATTTTGAAAAGATAAATTTATTGCATCAAAGTGGCAAATAAAACATATGTATAGAAGTGAGAACCCTCGACGGACACAGGTCTTGCAAACAAACGTGACAGGTAGCACAATAATAAGTTGTAGAGCAACCTTTCTACTTACCTTTCTTATTCGAATTCCCTTCTCCATTTTCGCCGCCCTCTACTTGTTTTTTCTTGCCAGCTTCGGTGAAGGCGGCAAAGACGACAGGGACCACGAGTAAGAAAACAGTTATTCTCATATTGGTGTTGTGACTGTAATCCAGAACAGATCCCTGTTAAAGGAATGCTGATCTAACTATGCTATTTGTTTTGGAAATGGTCACGCATTTTTGTCATCGAAGCTGTTGTATCGGTAGCAAGCTCTGATAATTTGCAATTTTATTATATTTATATTAGTTTATTCGGTAATATAGGCCACCGGCCTTTTTTACAATACAGGAAAAATAAACAGAGACAAACTTGGGGCTTACACATAGACTTGTTTGACAACAAAACAACATATTTCTTGAAAGGTATATATACAGTAAATTCTCTCTTCGTCTGAAACTGTAAAAAATATACTTTTTTAAATTGTACAATGACACGGAGAATTCATCAGATTTATAAATTTCCTACGAGTTGGTATTTCATAATAATATGGTGACAGAAAACGTTTTCTCAAATCAGTGTACACAGGACACACCAAACAGAAGTGAAACTCATTTTCAATCTGATGCATATCACATAATTGGCATAGCCTGTCTTCCCTTGGTATATTCTCAAATCGACCACTTTCAATGCAAAGATTATGGTTTGAAACTCTAAGTTTACACAGTGCCCTTCTAAATCTATCAATATTCACAACACTTAAATATTTCTCGAAAACAAGGTTATTTTTATACAATCGATAAGTATCCAACTTGGAGACAGTATCAAGATTTATTTTCCATTGCTGGGAACCAATATCAGAGTTTCTTTGTTTGAATTCAGAAAGAAAAGTAACCTCATTGCCTACGGTTTGCATTACCCA
Source organism: Ptychodera flava (assembly GCF_041260155.1). Lineage (NCBI taxonomy): Eukaryota > Metazoa > Hemichordata > Enteropneusta > Ptychoderidae > Ptychodera > Ptychodera flava. The sequence goes on from NC_091929.1 coordinate 11,199,654, forward strand.
AACAATACCAAAACCAAAGCTGAATAAAAGGTCTTTAACTATGCTATTTGCTTTGGAAATGGTCACGCATTTTTGTCATCGAAGTTGTTGTATCGGTAGCAAGCTCTGATAATTTGCAATTACTGGATCGTATTAGCAAGTAGAATAGCAACAATAACTACACTGTGAATCCCTCCTTCGGCTGCAAACAGTAATATGCCCTCTTTCCAAGCAGCCAGTCAGAAACGGGATAAAATCCGTCAGAATTCCACACATCTTCAATACATGTAAATTCTGCTTGACGACGTGGCGACACAGAAAACACAACTGAGGCCAATGTCGCTGAAGGACGACAGACGGCGAGAGACAAGTACATTTACGGTGTTAGAGTTTATAGCCATTTGTGGCATTTCAAAGGAAATATGTTTTCGTTAGTTTTTTAAAGCCATTAGCCATTTTGGCGAACAGTCATCAAAATTCAATCAGCCGACCTGAAAACTGATTAAGCATAAGTTTTCCACCATGGTTATCAAATGTTTGTTGGTGTAGTACTGAATAAAGACCTCGGTAAAGGTAATGAAAGAAGGCAATAATTTTGGGTTGGTCGGCATCCTTCAGTGACAAAATGAACAGCGCGGTTTTAATGAAAACGTTTTGTAGAGGGGCAGGGAGATGGGCAAGCAGTGACATAAAAATCACCAAATGTCTGTCATTGAAGTCCATGTTTATTTTGTAATACGTTTGGAACCAAGTTGCGAAAATCGGATATTGAAGTAAGGTCGTTTTAATCTGCGAATGTAAACTCATCTGCTTTCTTTTTAATTTACATACTTATTTTATGAGTAATTTGTAATATTGCAACATTCAGCTATTTGGCACGTAACACTTTTCAGAAATTTGAAAAATATCTAGATCCAATTATCCGAAATTAGTTCCAATCGTGTTTTTTGTAAAAAAAATCATACTCAACAATATACAAGTATACTCAACAGGGGACAATGCCCAAGTAATCACGCACATGTGCAGACGGTGCGTTTTGATAGAGTACTATTGCAGCAGGGTGAATACCCGCTGCCCTGTGCCCTATGTAAATCACTTTGACATCAGCAGTGCTGTTTTTCCCGAAGACATAGCGAGGGGTAAACAAAGTCTCAGTATACGAGAAACATTCAAGTAGACAGTTAGCAGATTCTGTAAGCTTAGATTGCGTATGCTGTGAAGTTAGGGGGAGGCGACGATTTGGAGATCACGAGATTACGAGTTGGAGATTACTAGTCGTAATCTCAGACCGGTGGTAGAAATCTGGTCGCCAAATATTCACAGGAACTACATCGATAAAGGTAAGTCGTAAAAAGTCCAAATCCTAAATACGTCATAGACCAAAGGTTCCACTCAGACTCACATAGTAATGTCACAGTCAGGTAAAATGCAAGTTTCTCAGGGGATGTCGCCTGAAGTTTCAACGTGACAACGTGCCCAGGTGGTAATGACAGTAACTTAACGTCTGCAGAATCAACAAAATAGTGAAAAGTCAGCCATTTTTAGCATGACGAGGTGCGTCATTAGAATACAACGTGTATAAGAGCAAAGGTAAATTGCGTACAAAAGTATACTTGAATAGTAATTCAGAGCGAGGAATGATATCATAGAGCTTAGAGAAAGATCACAAAATGGCAAGGGGCGGAAGAGAAAACATTTCGACCATGTTTTCATTTGCCTCAACGATGGAGGAACGATATCATAGAGCTTAGAGAACGATCACAGTTATTAGCAGGGAGGGGACGAGATTTCGTCGATCAGTTGCCCAAACGATAGCCAATATTTCAAAGCTCTCTGTTAGAAAGAACATTTTGGTGGCCCCACTCACACACGCCGAAATGGAAATGTACAGCCGACTGATGCCACATGCGATACGTCCCTTTGAAAGTCAATCACAGGAAATGATTATCCCGTTTCTGACTGGCTGCTGGGAAAGAGGGCATATTACTGTTTGCAGCCGAAGGAGGGATTCACAGTGTAGTTATTGTTGCTATTCTACTGGCTAATACGACTCAGAAATTGCAAATTATAAGAGCTTGCTACCGATACAACAACTTCGATGACAAAAATGCTCGACCATTTCCAGAACAAATAGCATAGTTCAACCAGAATTTCCTTTGACATGGATCTGTTCTTGATTACAGTCACAACACCAATATGAGAATAACTGTTTTCTTACTCGTGGTCCTTGTCATCTTCGCTGCTTTCACCGAAGCTGGCAAGAAAAACGAAACTGAGGGCGGCGAAAATGGAGAAGGGAATTCGAATAAGAAAAGTAAGTAGAAAGGTTGGTCATTAACTTATTATATTGCTACCTGTCATGTTTGTTTGTAACACCTGTGTCCGTCGAGGGTTCTCACTTCTTTACATATGTTTTATTTGCCACTTTGATGCAAGAAATTTATCTTTTCAAAACAAAACAAAACAAAACCAAAACAAATCAAAAACAAACAAAAATCGTAAAATCGAAGTGATCAAGGCAAATCGAACTATTACAAACATAGACAGTATGGGCAATATTGCCCTCTTTAAAGTGAATGGTACCATAGGTACAGGTCCACTGCTTAAGAACAGATAACGTCGGTGAACTACCTGAAGAATCCTGTGCTATAACTACAGAAAAGAGGCCATTTATGTTTAAGCATTAATAATAAATATTAGCAAAGCAAGACTGACAAAGAACAATAAGTACATTGAAAGTACAGTTCGCCTGAAAAAGAACATCTTCGGCTCATCATTGAATGGCGGCCAAACCCATCGTTGTTAGGCACGCTATAGTGCCGATGTTCTTTGAATAAACGCGAGACGCCAATCTGGAATACCTCAATGCGGTATTTCCCAAGACTATCTAAAATTTCTTATTCCGGAATACAAAATAGCGTTGTGATTCAGAGGACCAGAGCTTTGGATAGTTCTAAGGGACTGGACATAAATTACAGGGGGGGGGGGGTGGGCTGGTGTTTTTCGAAACACCGCTGCGTCAAAAATAATGACCCTTCAAAAGTTCATGCACAAAAATTAGTGACCCTCCCCCTTATCCGTGCATGAAAATAAGTGACCCTCCCCTGTTACTCAATACCCCCAAAACAAACCCGCAATGTGTTCAAGCCCTCCTTCTGACTTGCTATACTTTTGAAGTCCCCTCCCAAAAGGAAGGCAAAATGCGGCCGATATAACACTTTGTCCAAAAAATATCAAATCATATGTGTGTGATAATTCATGTAAATGTACTTTGCTTGAAGTGGCAGATAAAAAGTGCATGCATGTACAAAAAATGTAATTTTTAGATTTCATCGATAATGTCGATGTATTTTGCATGGCAGCCTATGATGAAACTATGAATATTTTTTTCCCAATACAAAACTAGGTAAATCTGTGCATTTATGTACACCTAATTATTAGTATTAATGTTCATGACTAGACTACAGTGGTTTCAAGTCTATGGTTGTGCAAGAAATTTGTTTTTGGAATTTCACTGAAATGTCCATTCACTATGCATGGCAGCCTATGATGAAACTATGAATATTTTTTTTAAATACAAAACTAAGTAAATCTGTGCATTTATGTACACCTAATTATTAGTATTAATGTTCATGACTAGACTACAGTGGTTTCAAGTCTATGGTTGTGCAAGAAATTTGTTTTTGGAATTTCACTGAAATGTCCATTCACTATGCATGGCAGCCTATGATGAAACTATGAATATTTTTTTAAATACAAAACTAAGTAAATCTGTGCATTTATGTACACCTAATTATTAGTATTAATGTTCATGACTAGACTACAGTGGTTTCAAGTCTATGGTTGTGCAAGAAATTTGTTTTGGAATTTCTCTGAAATGTCCATTCACTATGCATGGCAGCCTATGATGAAACTATGAATATTTTTTTGAATACAAAACTAAGTAAATCTGTGCATTTATGTACACCTAATTATTAGTATTAATGTTCATGATTAGACTACAGTGGTTTCAAGTCTATGGTTGTGCAAGAAATTTGTTTTTGGAATTTCACTGAAATGTCCATTCACTGTGCATGGCAGCCTATGATGAAACTATGAATATTTTTTAAATACAAAACTAAGTAAATCTGTGCATTTATGTACACCTAATTATTAGTATTAATGTTCATGACTAGACTACAGTGGTTTCAAGTCTATGGTTGTGCAAGAAATTTGTTTTTGGAATTTCACTGAAATGTCCATTCACTGTGCATGGCAGCCTATGATGAAACTATAAATATTTTATTCCAATACAAAACTAGTTAAATCTGTGCATTTATGTGCACCTAATTATTAGTATTAATGTTTATGATTAGACTAGAGTGGTTTCAAGTCCATGTGCAAGAAATTTGATTTTGGATTTTCACCGAAATGTTGATTCACTATTGTAGGCTAAGAGGAAACTACAAATAACTCATAGGTTATCTGATCCTACATTGTTATTCAAAAGTTGTTCGACCTGAAGCTTCCAGTTGTTATTGATGATATTTTGCATTATTCTGAATAGTTTGTATTCTGTCAATGTCCTCAAAAAATAAAAAATGTACATACAGCTTCATGAACATTTGACCCACCAACCTATACCCAATGTATTGTCAATGGGAGAATGATATCAAATAAGTGATCTCCCAAATTGTTATTTAAAGCGTCATTATAGGGGACAGTTTATATGTACAATAGAGGAGTTGGATAAGTAGAAATCATGACAACTTAAATCAATGTGGCTGCTTGGATCATCAATACATTGCTTATTATACCCTTAAACTTGCGCCCGAAGGGCGCCGAAAATGGAAATGACAGAAAATGAAAGTGCCAGGAGGTATGTTTTCTTTTTTCAGTATTCCATATTCTTTAATACGTGCACATGCAATTTCAGCTTTGATGCATAAAAAAAGGTGACCCTCCCCATAGGCTTGCACAAAATTTTATGACCCTTCAAAAATGCTTGCGCGAAAAATGGCGACCCACCCCCAAAAACACCGGCCCACCCCCCCTTGTAATTTGTGTCCAGTCCCTAATTGAAAACATTGAACCCGTTTCAGTCAGATAGATTGTACCATCCCGACAAAATAAGGCAAAGTCTGGGATTCTAAGACAGCTGGAATTGCTTGGATGTACACAAAAGGCCAAGAAACCCTGGGAACTGTGAGGTCAAGCAAACAACAAAACCAGTCAAATACGGACCATACATCGACTGACCGGATAAACAGGAAACGCTTTGGGTGGGACGATTTTACATTTTCCAAACTTCTGAGCACATAGAAATGACGTAAACAAGGGTGAAAAGACACTGATGTTGTGAATTAGGTCCCGGATGTTTTCGAAAATCTCACGTTCGACTTACGAGTAGGCGTTTTTATAAAGGTCACGGACGTTTTTTCGGTGAGAAAACGTGACAAGTTTTGCATAAGCCTTCAGCTGTGCGTGTTACACGTTGCCTATAGCGTGGACGGTTCTCACAATGGAGTCCATTGTCGAACCCAACCACGTACTACAAAAGTGCAAACGACTTCTTACACCAAAGCATTTATAAAGCGCTTTACACTTCATTACTCATGGGATCGGCCGAATGCGTATTTTTCTCCTAAGTGTTTCAATAGCGTTGGTATAAGTGTATTTCCCGTAGGAAATTCTTAATGACAGAGTAGATCTTATCATCATGCTGAATAAGTGCGATGACCCATCACTGAAATCCCATACAATACGATGTGCTTTGGTTGAGGCCTTACAAATCAAAATGATTCCGTTTGGTACGACGAGACGAGCATAAATTATTGTTTCAGAGGTCATTCACTTCGACGTCAACTTTGCATACATACAGTAAAAGGCAAAATCATACAAATCGTTTAAGTTCTCTAACTGCAAGTTGAAACGTGATATGCAAGTTCTTTAAGTAGACTTAAATTAGTTTTGTTCAATTCTAGTAATATTTTCATATTTGTGATTCTGGGTCACTATTACAATCTTTGGTCAATTTATTTTTCATTCTGAAACCCTTTTTAGCTCACGTGTTTACACGTGGGCTAATGTCATAGCGATGCCTGTCTGTCTGTCCTTGTTTGTTTGTGTGTGTGTGTTTTGTGTGTGTGTGTGTGTGTGTGTGTGGTGTGTGTCTGTCTGTCTGTCTGTCTGTCTGTTTACACGATAACTCAAAAACGCCTGAACAGATTCAAGTCAGATTTGGTACACAGGTACCATATGCTACTTGCAAGAACCAATTAGATTTTGGTTACACTCCCTTCACCAGTTCTCGGCCGCGAACAGTTCTCGGCCAACACGCGAGAAAGCGTTCCGTAATCTTCAATCGTCGTAGTTTGACGTCAGTTCCGAGTTGCGAAGGATTGTGGGTATAAAAAGCAACCTGCCCGCCAAATATAAGCACGGTCACTTGAATCATCACGACGCTGCGTGTAAAAGAAATCAGGAGGTGCGTATTCTGTTTATACTTTATAGTGCATTTTATGGTCGCTACGATCTTGGCCACTTTTTTTGAGTCGTGCATTCAAAGTCAAATGGACCTAAAATGACAGAATTACCCGTAACATGTTTTCTGATTTTCTGTCTTCGTGACCATGTATGTCATGGCACTATAGCATGAAGATTTTGGCGCACATTCGCGCGAATCTCCAAAGTTGTAATTTCCCTGAAATCGGCCATCTTTAGGCGCTAAAATTTCTCCGTACAATATCACTCATTGCATTCAGTTTACTGGTCGTAGCCTGATGCTTACGATATCGTTTAAGTAGGAATATGTTTTAAACTTTTGTCATGATAGTTATGATAATAACAACAACAACAACAACAACAAATAATAATAATAATAATAATAATAATAATATAGGCACAATATTGGTTTTGTTGTTGTACATAAATTTGTTGGTCTGGTGTGAAATACAGGTAGGTGTCTAGGTTTTCCTCCAAAAAATAGGGTACATACCTTACTTTTACAAATATTTCTGCTGATAAAATTTATTAAAAATAGTTGTCTGTCTGGTAACCTAGGCAACAAACATTTTTGCGGCTATGTTACACAGCATGTTATGGTGACAGTGATAGCTATGTTTGTGTGTGTGTATGTTTGATTTTTAATAAAAAGGACAGTTATGATGTGTCAATACTAAAGTTGGTTATGAGACAACAATGGACTTAGTTTAATTTATTTTCTTGTAACAGAAATAGTGGTGTTTAACATGGAAAAACAGAAAGCACTTGAAGGTGCTGTTCACGATGTTGTTGTGGCCAAAATGTCATGGCGCAAGGCTGCAGCAAAATGGAACGTAAAGAAATCAACCTTAGGAGACAGAGTAACTGGAAGAGTCGAAATGGGTCGAAGAAGTGGGCCACCACCCATATTAACAGCAGCCGAAGAGGAAAGGATTGCCAGCTGGTTGATTAATATGGCAAATAGAGGTTTGGTGTCACAAAGACCCAGCTCCTTCACACAGTGAAAAGAATACTCGACAAGGATGGAAGAGAAACTCCTCTGAAACGAAAAGATCCTCCAAACTTACCAGGGACAAATGGTATCAGAGGTTTCTACTGCGAAATCCTAAAGTCAAACTTGTTAGCACTCGGAAGCTGGACGTTAAGAGGGCAAAGGTGAGCAAAGCAGAAGTGGACAAGTGGTTTCAGGAGTTTGAAGTATTCTTGTCAGATCACCAACTCTTAGACAAACCAACAATATCTGGAATGTGATGAATCAGGATTTTCGATGCAAGTAAAGACAGGCAAGGTACTTGGCCCATCAAAAAGAACAGTGGCAGTTCCTCAGATAACGGCAAACAGCAAAGTCTCAATCCTTGTACTGGCTTGTATAAGTGCAGCTGGAGGTGTCATTCCCCGTATATTTTATTTCCTTTGAAAACAGCACCCCGTGCATGGAACCCACTGGCAGGATGTGTACCAGGTTCAAGCTGCTACTTTACGGAGTCTGGGTGGATGGAGTCAGCTGCCTTTTATTCATGGCTAGGGAATCACTTCATTCCAAAATTCCTCCAGCAAGACCAGTGGTCCTTCTGTATGATAGCCATGAGTCGCATCTTGATCTTGAAACATTCAAGTTGGCTGAAGACAATAATGTACTACTCTACCGCCTGTTACCAAATGCGTCTCATTTTCTTCAACCATGTGATGTGTCCCTATTCTCCCCATTGAAAGGTGCCTGGAATAGAGCTGTGAGGGAGTATATGACTGAAAATCCAGGCGAAGAAGTAAATAAAAAGACCTTTGCCAGGGTGTTCCGAAGTGCTTGGCAACGGAGTGTTACTAACAAGAACATCATTGATGGCTTTAAGAGATCGGGAATATATCCAACTGACAGGTCCAAAATAAGTGACACGTTATTGTTGCCATCAACAACATTCACCGAAAGTGGTATCCAAGATGCAAAGCAAAACTCTCCTGTGGTGAACAACAACTCCACAAGAATGTTGTCAATGCTGGAGGAGGTTTTGACTACACCAGAGAAAGAGAAATATGAACGACGGATGATAGAAGGATATGATTTGGAAGGCAGTCCATCATATAGATTGTGGAAAAGGCTTCATTTCCTAGAAAGTACAAACAACAACCCTTTTCGGCGCAACAACCTACCAATACCATCACCACAATCCCAGGCAGTCTGTCACCTGTTGCTGCCGGGGCAATCATTACACCTACCTGTACTACCACCAGTCTGTCACCTGTTGCTGCCGGGGCAATCATTACACCTACCTGTACTACCACCAGTCTGTCACCTGTTGCTGCCGGGGCAATCATTACACCTACCTGTACTACCACCAGTCTGTCACCTGTTGCTGCTGGGGCAATCATTACACCTACCTGTACTACCACCAGTCTGTCACCTGTTGCTGCCGGGGCAATCGTTACACCTACCTGTACTACCACCAGTCTGTCACCTGTTGCTGCCGGGGCAATCATTACACCTACCTGTACTACCACCAGTCTGTCACCTGTTGCTGCCGGGGCAATCGTTACACCTACCTGTACTACCACCAGTCTGTCACCTGTTGCTGCCGGGGCAATCATTACACCTACCTGTACTATCACCGGTCTGTCACCTGTTGCTGCCGAGGCAATTGCTACACCTACCTGTACTACCGCCAGTCTGTCACCTGTTGCTGCTGCTGTAAGTTCTACCAACACACCTACCCTTGGAGTAGCTACTTCGCCCACCCCACAACAAGTGACAACTTTCGTTGCTACACCTACGTTCACCCAACCAAACGGTAAAGATGGTACGGCAGTGCACACTCTTACTTCTGTGGCCACAGTTTCATCTGCTCTGGGTGAAGTTCTACAGTACCCAGAAACAGGCAAGCGAAGTAAAAGAAACCCAACTAGAAGAAAGACTTTGCTGTTACCAAATTTCTTGAATGGTCCTGCAGCAATAAAGATGATGCAGGAGGAGCATATCAGTTTCTTAGTTGGAGTTAAAGAAAAGCAAGAGAAACTGAAGAAACGTGAGGAAGAAAAGAAACAGAGAGAGGAGATTGCTGCTCAAAGAAAAAGGGAAAGAGAGGAGAAGAAAAAGGAAAGAGAAAGGAAGAAGATGGAAGAATTAGAAGCCAAACGGAAAAGAAAACAGCAAAGAGAAAGTGCAAGAAAGAGACGACACCTTACCTGTAATAATGACGATGATGACTTCTGCAAAATTTGTCTAGTTCCCTACAATGATGATGAACGCGAGGCTGTAACATGGGTACAATGTGAAAAGGAAGCTGGCGGATGTGATTTTTGGATGCATGTGTCATGTATACCCATTAGTCATGACTCAAGTGCTGTTGGTAAATCAAATATACCATTTATTTGTCATGAGTGTGTGATGTCATAATCATAGCTATTCACTGTAGCCACACCAAGGTACCGGTAGTTTGCATTATGCCTGTCTAATTATTATATTTATCTTCTTTACATGTCAGGTACAATGCCACAGATAAAAATCCTAAATGCTGTAATCAAGGGGTAAGGAACACTTCAACATTATTTTGTGATATATGGCTTCCTTTTCACATCCCATTGCAGAGCATTTCAACAGTTTATTATACCATGTTTGTATTGTTTTACTTAGCATAGACCAGAAGTCACTTTCTAACATGGGTAGGCCTGGATAACCCGCATAAGAGCATTTAGCATTACAATTGTCAACCTGTTACTCTACATACATGTAAATATACAGCAGAAATTTGTCTAGGGTAATGAGAACAATACTGACAATATTGGTGTATCTAGAACTTGTTTGGCCTATAATTAACTAAATGTTAAACTCATTTTTGATCAATACTGTGTATGGGCACAGATAAAGGTAATATCAGTGATGTAGGATACTGGTGAAACGCTATGCCACATTTTTGTTCTTTCATGTTGGCCATTTGTTTACGCTGTTGTGATCTGTTATTTAAAATAAAGCAATGTCGAATGACAGTATCGTAATAGACATAATTACTGAAAGGTAACAAAAACATGGAAACCAGTTTAATTTGTCCAAGTTCATTCAGTAAGTCAGTATCTTTTCATGCCTTGGATCTCTAATAGGTATACCAAAGTAAGGCAAAGTAATTAAATGTTTTCAACTTTCAGATGTGCTGATATCATTTTTAGTTTTAATTGTAGATAATTATGTAGTTTTATTAGGTATATGTATTTTTCTTTTGGTTAAGGTACCACATTTATCAAGTACGAGCACCAGACAGTTTGCCACTCTTAGTAAAAAAAGAATATGGCAACAAACATGATAAATATGCACTGATGGTGTGGTTACCAGAGTTGACAGATATTCAACCAGACTTGCATGGTGTGATCACAGATGAGAAGAGGCAGCTTAAACTTCACCAGGTAGTATGGGCCATGTTCCTTACATCATGAGTGAGGGTTTATACAGGAGTATTCATGAACTTGGAGCTGTAGTCACATGGTAATTTTCAGGGCTTAAAGTAGTGTACTAATTTTATTTTCCATTTTCATTTTTTGCCAGATTGCTAAGGCATGTGTAATATTCCAGTATTATTCTTTTTAGAAGAATCTGATAGAGAATCAATTTTTAATTTTTAAAGGAAAACTGTCTTTCACTTTTCAATTTGCTATTTTTTCAGCTGTAATATTAACTCCTTTCCTGTTATACTCCATGCAGCATGCTCATATGTCTTGTAATATCTGCCTTTCATCGCAGCATGTTTGTGTATTGACCACTCTCATTTTTGACAATGAAATTCTCATCCATTCTTTCAACAATAACAACAACAATGGTGTCAGTAAACAAATTGGCTATGTTGTAGGCTTTAATGATATTTCATCATGGTTCAAGGGATTCATACTGTAGTTGATACAGAGAACAAAAATACTGACAAAAAATAGCCAGAAGTTCCAGGTATTGGAGTGTCATTGTTTGTTGAAATGACAAATGATTGCAGAAACTCACTTTGGGAAAATTTAGTACATAAAAAAACACCTTTGTTTGCCATACAGTGTTTTTCTTCACTTCACAATTGCCCTTTTTTCAAGTCTGCCATTACAATGCCGAAAAAATAGCCCAGAGTAAGATATAATGGGGCTTTCATTTTTCAGAAGTAAAAATATGTTTTTATTGATGTGTATACTTTACATTTTTATGATTTTGTTTCTATAGTCATGTAACCGGAGCTCCCAGACAGAGCTTTCCACCATGGCCTCTGGTTGATGAAAAAGGAGGTGGAGCTGTGTTACCAGCAGAGTACAGAGTTGAAATCTCTGAAGAAAATATGATCAGAGCAAAGGAATTTATTATATTGGCTATTGAAAAGATGGAAGAGAAATCTGTTTTAGAGATTGTTGAACTTTGGTGACTCTGAGGCACATTGTGCACTTCTGTTTTAGATTCAATGTTACCAAAACATTAACAGATTCCATGTCATTTTCTGAGTAAATAGAATAATTCCATAAAACAGCTCAGAAATACTGTGCCATATAGATTTTTCTTTCTTTGTTCTATAAAAACATGATACGATTTAGACTTATTTAAATATATATATATATATATTTATTTTAGAAGTTTTATGCATGAATTACATTTTCTCAGGTGTTTTATTTATTCAACATGCTTTACAGTGTTAATCAGAAAAATATTTCTGAATCCTGAATTTACCACTTAAGAGTTTATTATGTTGGTGTTACATGAACATCTGATGACTCAATTACATGGGCATATTTAAGGAAGAGTACTTGTATTTTCCTGCCATTTCTTGCAATAAAATATGGTTTAGTTTTTGATGTTTTGAAAAATATTTTTTGTCTCGGGCCCAATAAATATATGTTACATGGGCATATTTAAGGAAGAGTACTTGTATTTTCCTGCCATTTCTTGCAATAAAATATGGTTTAGTTTTTGATGTTTTGAAAAATATTTTTTGTCTCGGGCCCAATAAATATATGTTACATGGGCATATTTAAGGAAGAGTACTTGTATTTTCCTGCCATTTCTTGCAATAAAATATGGTTTAGTTTTTGATGTTTTGAAAAACTATTTTTTGTCTCGGGCCCAATAAATATATGTTACATGGGCATATTTAAGGAAGAGTACTTGTATTTTCCTGCCATTTCTTGCAATAAAATATGGTTTAGTTTTTGATGTTTTGAAAAACTATTTTTTGTCTTGGGCCCAATAAATATATGTTACATGGGCATATTTAAGGAAGAGTACTTGTATTTTCCTGCCATTTCTTGCAATAAAATATGGTTTAGTTTTTGATGTTTTGAAAAACTATTTTTTGTCTCGGGCCCAATAATATGTTACTGGTGGTATTTTGTATGTGTGTTTCTGTAACTGTGTGTTTTACTTTTCCCCAAATAGTGACATGACAGTGTTAAAAATCAAACAGCTGAAAGAAATCTGCTAAATGTTATTTTTTAAAGATGATTTCAGGGAAATTTATATTTCAATAAATCTGTCATAAAAGGGAAAAAAAAGTTGCCCCTGTATATCTTCAAAAGAGGTCTCAAATTGGTGCACGTTCACAAAATGAACAGCCATAACAATAGTGGTCGGAAATGGGGCGGAGTGGCCGATTACGGGAAGAGCTGACATGCGTACTTTTTCAGTTGTCAAACTTTAACCTTTGACTGTTTGACCTCAATGTGTGATTGTTTGGGAGGGCAGGCCTCTTGCCCAACTCAACATGGCGGAATTCGGCCATCGGCTATCGGCGGTAAAGCGTAAAGTAGCTATTTTCATTCAAGTGGCCGAGAACTGGCGGAGGGAGTGTACTGTGGCTTGCATATTCATGAAGTTATGCAATATCATTTACTTGCGTACAATGGTTTCCCTATGGAGACGGTAATGACAGTGTAGACATATATCAAGAAATACTGCACCAAATTTCATGAAACTTTTCACAGATGACAATCTCAGAACATTATGATGATACTGTGAGTGTCATGTCAATTATCTGCTCATTTGCATATTTTATGAACTTTTGTTATTAGTGACATAACTCTGAAATTCCTGCACCAAACTTGATGATACGTGCAACAAATATTGATCTGATATATATCTAATTATACTTAGAAGCATTGGGCAGTTTCAAGTTAATAAATAGCTCATTTGCATATTTTATGATGTTTTATAATTAGTCATATAACTCCGATATAACTGCACCAAATTTGATGAATTCTGCTGCAGATACTGATCTGACTGACATCTAACTGTGGTGTAAAGCACTTAGTAGTGTCAAGTTCATGAAGTGTGGCATATTTAATGAAGTTTGCAATTAAGTATATAAATCTGAAATTACGGCACCCAAGTCAGTGTAATCTGGTACAGATATTGATCTGTTAAATATCTAATTGTACTGACAAGCATTTGGCAGTGTCAAGTTAACAAATAGCTCATTTGCATATTTTATGAAGTTTTGTAATTAGTCATATAACTCCGAAATAGCTGCACCAAATATGATGAAATCTGCTGCAGATACTGATCCGACAGATATCTAATTGTGGTGTAAAGCATTTAGTTTTGTGGAGTTCATTTTCGTAATAAGTGATTTAACTCTTAGAGTACTGTGCGAAAGTTGATGAAACCTGCCACATATAATGTTATAAAAGATATCTGATTGTTCTCACCGCCTCACACGAGTGTCGATTATATTGGTATTAATTTGATTTATTGACAGGAATATTGAAAAACATAATACAATAAATCCTCGTCAGAGATGCTTACTCTGGCAGTAGAACGTATACACGTCTAGTCCTATCAGAAGTCTGTCTCTCACTCCGCGTGGTGTGCTCAATTGAACTGCTGTCAGAATGTCTGTCTTTGTTCTTGTGTTTTGGTTAAAGATTATCCTGAGGTGTGCAAATGTTGCGTAACATCTCCTTGCTCGTTGTTTGTCAGTCACTTTAATGTAAGACAGGTCAAAGGCACAATTGTTTTACACAACTTCATAACAGTCAAAAAGTGTGCAGTTATTCATGTCATACTGTATTATTTCATGCGTCCAGTAGTGTCTGATAAATGTCACTATATGTCGATTCATCAGCAGTCAATTTCAATGCTTGATAACTAAGTTTGTAATTTTGTCAAACTCAAAGTCATTTCGTCCATTTAGGGGTCACATTAGTAGGTCAAGTTCATTTGCTGAGTACTTTTTAGTCTGTTTACTGGATATCCAACATTGTGTGAAGCAAACTACTATTAATGAACCTGTTGTAAAACACGTGAGCACCTTCAATTCATATCTGGTTCCAATGGCTTTGAAATTCTGTATGCATGTTTTTTTTGTTATTCTCTGACAGATCCATTAGAATTGTGGTGAAATTTTCATATTTGTATTTGTATGGCTATTTTCCCCAGTCTTTGTCAAAAAATCACCTTCTCTGTGAGCGCATGTCTTACTGCTTTGAAATTTGAAGTGCATATTTCTTGCAATGCATATTTCTTGGGACGACCATAGTTTAGTGTCTTCAACTTGTCGTGAAATTTTCGTACATGTATTTTTGGGAATTTTTTTCCCCCTTTTTATCTTCTCTGAGTGCTCTTCAGATTGCTTCGAAACGTGGTGTGTATGACCTTACTGGTTATAGCAGTCAAATGTTGTAAAATTGTGGTTAAATTTTTATATTTGTGCAGTGTTTTCTCGGCTGCGCAATAGCGCAAATTGCGCATTTCGCACGATTGTCTGCCATAAAAAGGTCACTGTCAGCATAGAAAAAGCGCACGAAACAAAGCAAGCAAAGACGTCCATATATACCGGTATGAGCGAGGGTGACTCAGTACCTAAGCGTATACCGTCGTGACCTGTGAATTTGCTGTTGTTTCTACCCATAATATTCCAATGGAAAAGACAAAATATCGCCTGTCATTTAACTTTTGTGACGTGCATGACGTGGAGTATATCCATGAAAGAACAGCCAATTAAGTAGTTGCGGTTCAATCTCCATGAATACTTGTATAATTTTATGTTCATGGAGAAATCCAACTTTGGTAGTAGTACCAATTCGTGTCCAAGGGAACAAATACGTCATATTCTGAGCTGGGGAAACTTGTGGGTGACAAACGACAGCAGATGGAGAGCAGCCGAGCACATCAAAAGCTGACAAACATCATGATGTCGATGATAGCATGGACACTGCATGCGACATAGACCAACGTAACTGAACCGGATGACGATCGAAATAATATCGGGGAAGCGCTTCCTAGGAAGGCAAAATCAACATCAACACTGCCCCGTAAATATAAAGTCTGACCCCTAGTTTTGATGAATATTGCGCTAAATGGCCCTTTGAATGAATAAGTGGAAAAAAATGCTGCTTGGATTTTAGGGGCAGTTTTTTAAAATTTTGGTCAAATTCTGCTTTGAAATCGCCTAGTCTGGTTGATTTCAAGAATATATATATATATATATATATATATATATATATATATATATATATATATATATATATATATATATATATATATATATATATATATATATATATATATAATATATATATATATGTCCTTGCGGGTTGAATTAGTTTAAATTGTTCAAATTGCGGTGAGCTTTGCGTTACTTTATTTTGGGGTGATTTTTCCTTTTTGGTCATAAAACCTCTGAAATTACTGGTCAGATTGCTTTGAAATTTGATGTGAAGGTTTTAAGGGATGAGGTATATCAGTTTTGTTTCAAGTTGTGACAAAAAAGGCAATATTATAGTTTTGGGACAATTTTTATTGTTGATGGTCCAAAAACATGTCAAACATCTCATTCTTCAATTCCCTGGTCGACTTGCAAAAACTCGACAATAACTATACAATTCAGCTGTGCATAAGATGGGACGATGCATGCTCAACTGGGAATTTGTTTGAATGAAGTTATCGTTTACTGGAAGTATGCTTATGAGCACCAAAAGTGTAAACTTGGTGAAAATTTCAATAACTGTAACTCAGAGCTTTATCGGTTGGTGACTCACCAAATGTGAGTAAAGTGTCCTTGACACTATTTTTCTTTTTCAAATAACAATATATGTATATCCAAAGTGTTATCACAAACGCCATATGCAATTCGAATATCGATTAATTTAGTTTATCTATTTCTGCAATATCAAAATTTGCAGGATCAGGACGGATATCAGTTTTTGATCATTATTTACAGGGATTGCTATTAACCTGCCCTGAGGAAATTGTGAGCGAAGATCAAAACTTAAGTTTGGAGGCATACGCTGCCTTAACATCATAGGCTATATGAGAATTATGGAGCTTTTCTTGTTGTACATTTATTCATAGACCCTCGAGAAAAACTTTCTCGAGGGTCTATGATTTATTACATGTAAAACTGTAAAATCAATAAGTATCAACAGCTGGAAAATGTGAATATTTGATGTAACTTTCTCAAGATAAGCCCACATCTCGTCTCTTTCTTGGCGTTTCTGTTGCGATAAATGCATATAAAGATCAATGTCACTTTCTTTGCCCCAGAGTCTGATTCAAATCGCCACCGATCAGTTGAAGTAGAACGTGGAGACTAACTGTCATTGCCCAAATGACAAATCTGCGAAATTGTGAGGGAAGATCAAAACTTAAGTTTGGAGGCATACGCTGCCTTAACATCATAGGCTATGTGAGAATTATTGAGCTTTTCTTGTTGTACATTTATTACATGTAAAACTGTAATATCCAATTAGTATCAACAGGTGAACAATTTGAATGTTTGATGTAACTTTCTCATAAAGTTTTTGTACGATAAGCTGAAGCCCAAATCTCGTCTCTTTCTTGGCGTTTCTTTAGGATAAATGCGTATAAAGATCAATGTCACTTTCTTTGCCCGATATGTGATTCAAATCTCCATCGTTCAGCTGAACTTGAACCAGGATATTAACTGAAATTACCCAAATGACAAATCTGCGAACAATCTTCTCTGTTAACAGCCTGCAAGTACGAAACTCATGAAATAAGTCAGTGTGACGAATCGACGGGCAGAAGAACTGCTCAGCTACGACTTAAGAAAGGTGATCCCGAAACCTGTGCCCCAGAAAAAACGATGACAAAGAAATGTAAAGGAATGAAAGGCAAAAAAGGTGAGAGTCGTCTGCTACTCTTGCGTACAAAATCTTGTGAATCAATTTAACAGATTGATCGCGCTTATAATTTTACAAGCATAAAGATCATAAGAAAACGCGTGTTTGTAATGTCGTTTGTTCTTGTTGCCAGTAAGAGGATACACAGGCCGTGTTTGAGTGAAAGACTATTAATTTAGTTTTGTTAGAAAACTGCTCCAGTCTCAGAAGAGTGTCTTTGTTGCTCGAAGTCATTTTGAAAATCATTGATACGAAAGTGACTCCATAGTACAATCTGTAGACCAAGCTGATAGTGGTGACGATTGAATACGTGATATGTTGAGCGAAAGGCATGTATGTACCTTTAAAACTGTAAAATTCAATTTATGTATGGATAATTTGAATATTTGATGTAACTTTCTCTTTGCGTATTTTGTAAGATAAGCTGTAAGCTGTGTCCAGTCTCTTTCTTGGCGTTTCTGTCGCGATAAATGCACATAAAGATCAATATCATTTTCTTTGCCCCAGAGTCTGATTGAAATTTCCACCGATCAGTTGAACTAGAACATGGAGATTAACTGTCATTGCCCAAATGACAAATCTGCGAACAATCTTTTCTGTTAGCAGCCTGCAAGTACGAAACTCATGAAGTAAGTCAGTGTGACGAATCAACGGGTACAAGGACTGCTCAGCTACGACTTAAGAAAGGTGATCCCGAAACGTGTGCCCCAGAAAAAACTGTGACAAGGATATGTAAAGGAATGGAAGGCAAGAAA
Source organism: Ptychodera flava (assembly GCF_041260155.1). Classification (NCBI taxonomy): domain Eukaryota; kingdom Metazoa; phylum Hemichordata; class Enteropneusta; family Ptychoderidae; genus Ptychodera; species Ptychodera flava. The sequence continues at coordinate 11,217,953 of NC_091929.1, forward strand.
GGTGAGAATTATCTGCTACGCATGCATACCGAATGTTGAGAATCAATTCAAAAAGAATGATACCGCTAAATTTACAGCTACTGTGTCTTTAACCAAGTGATAGTACGTGTCCATTTGACCTTGAAATTCAGACTTTCTTCCGGTCGGACTGTACTTATTTCTATCTTATGTACATCAAAATCAAAAGTCGCTCAAAATTGAAATTCAAATTAAAATAACATACTTTCCAATACGAATTTTCTGCCATTTGTTGACAATCTTATATTGATAATGCTTGATTAACCTTCAGGTAATTTACATCAAAGTTAAAAAATCAGCTTCCAGTTGTATACATTCAGTTATTGAGGCAATACTTATGTTTTGTCCACAAGCAAAAATGTTTCCGATGCAAGACAACTGCATGATATCAACAACATCAAACAGAAACACTCTTTGCAATTAGCTTAATGTTCAGTTGGCTACCAGACAACTTACAGTATATCAAATCATTTATTTCTGCTGTAGTGACCGCGGTGACCTTTGACGTAGCTGAAGTTCCTCCAGCTACTAAACCATTAAGAGCCACTTCAAGTAGGGAAAATCTAACAGTTCGCATCAAACAGAAGATTGAAAGCAGTTATCAAACCAATGCTAACATAGTCAGCTCTGGTGGTTTACACGGTCTAGTGCAGGCGGTACACATGGCCTATGGCAATCACTACCCATTGGTGTTGAGTCCAGACATGATATGGTTGTGTATCACCCAGGGTTTAGCAATCCACATTAACGAGAATTCAGAGCAGCTGAGAGAGAAGTTTGTCTCACACTCTGGGAAGAAGGAAATAAAAGTAAGAAGAGATGAGTTTGTGAAAGGCTTGGCAACCAATCCATGGCCAGAGGTTTTCGGCGAATTTTCAGAGAAAATCAAAAATGAAATAGGAGTAACAAATTATGATCTCATTACTCCTAATTTCACCACAACCGGTCCCATGGAAAAGGCAGTGGGTGATATCGCCTTAATGGACACGATGCAGTCTTACTTTACATATACGTTTATAACCCTTTGTGGAATTCCATCCATTACTCTCGAAGGCACTAAGGAAGACTGGGTAGCAGTCCGGGATAAAGCTGAACAACTGGAGCAGTATGATCTCAAACGTTGGACTAAGCAACTTCTACCTGTCTTGGATCAATTTGTTAACGCATCAAGTGGGAACATAGACAAGGAGTTCTGGTGCAATATTTACAAAGTAAGAATAACTGAATATTAATATAAATTCTGAAGCAGCTATCTATTTGTTTTTTAATGTTTTGTTCTCAAACCTGGGTTACAGTTCTGCGACGTCTTTATGCTTGTATTGATGTACCAATATTTCAGCAAGCTAAAATTACTTTTGATGCAGATTGTGTTTTCCCTTGAATAGCGATAGATTGCTCGCCACGAAACTGTAATTTGTCGCAGCATTGCAAATGCGTCTGTTGTTAAAATTGTCGTCTTCTGACATGACTCGTAAATATTGATATGCAACTCTGTTTCTGTGTTCCAGGTAGCTCGTGGTTCTGGCGGGCCATACATAACAGGCTGGATCATAACCCTCTTTCCGTATCTTCAGAATTATGGAAGCTTTGCACACAATCAATACCTCAACAAGTGGTCAGAGGGAGAGAGGTTTTTCTTTGGCGCAACAACTAAGGACTTTCCATCTGGCCTGTCTAAAGTACCATTTCAATGGCTTTATCATTTTCAGCAATTCGAGATGCAGTTCATCGGGGGATTCATGGCGGTGTCCCAAGATCATGAGACTTTGGCACTGAGACCTGAGCTGGGCTGGGCCGTTGTAGAAGATGGCGTCACATCTGAGGAGAGTGAATATGATCCTCGTTTCAGTGCCTTGTTGGAGCGGTTAGGTATAAAGCAGTAGGTCCTCAGAACATTTGTATTGTAGTTCTCACAACTGTGGAAATGTTACATTTACTCTTTGTATTCCATAATATCTGTCCAGTCAAACAACAAATGTATTGTACACATGATTATCACTACTTGGAAGTTAGACGTCAACCATGAGATCTCCAAAATGAAAGGGTGTTTACAAGTACGTATGGCTACAAGAAATTCGATTTTTGAATTTCACCGAAATGTTCATTCACTATACATTGTAACCTATAAAGAAACTGTGAACAATATTTTTTCCAATATAAAACTAGCTAAATTTGTGTATTTTAGACACTTGATAATTGATGTTAATTCCTTTGATTAGACTAGGGTGATTACATGTGCATGTGTGTGCAAGCACTTTGATTTTTGAATTTGACCAAAATGTACATTCTTTCTACAATGTAGTCGTTGAGGAAACTATTATATGAATATATCTTTACAACACGTGACCCCCAAAGTTAGAGCAAAACTTTGAAGTCCCCCTCGATTACCATCAGAGTTTTCGTATCCCCCTGAATTCCCCAAGCCCCCTCAATATTTGTTTGTGAATGCAGTTTTATGAAAAATGGTAGATGCATAGTCGAGTTCAAAGCCGGGGAGACGTCAGTGGTTTAACATCCTGCATCAACACCGATTGTAACATTTCCTATACAGGCTTTGTTAATAATTTTTTTGAAGAATTTGTCTGTGTTGTAAGGTAAATTTAACAGACAGACAGACAGGCACACATACAGAGAGTCAGTGCTTAGCTATAGTGAAGAAGAAATGTGTCCTTGCAATTATTTGCATTGCGTGATAAGGTCTAATATTCAATAAATATAGTACGTGTAATATGCATATTTCATCGTTTGTTATTATGAAGGAAAGCCTCAAAAGATTGACAAACGGTATACGTCAGGTGTGTTTAACCTATAATGCGAGGTCACAGAAGTAGTTAGAGATCATAAATATTGACAACGGTGATTTATTTGATCTCAACGAATGGAGATTGAAAGATCGAATAACCGTGCGAAGAAAAGGAACATGTGTTATCATGATTTTTGATTAGTACTTGGGACTGCCGGGGTTCACTGTTTCCTCATCTTTTCACAGTTCGTTTAAGCGTACTTCCGCTGAAATGGCATACGTCATTTTATCATTCGTTATGACCTATATAACCCTGTGCCGTCAGAAAGAAGGGTATCTTGGTTAGAACCTTTTAGGCTGACATATCTATCCACCATGTTTGCGTCGACCAGCTTGGCTAGACACCGCTTTGACCGTACGACAAATTTCAATAACAGTGATTGGTACTTTCATGACAAATGCAAATAGCGGTCAAATGGTTGTACAGAGAACACATTTTGAAACGGATACGTTTTCCGACAAAAAAATGATCTTCTTTTTTCAGTTTATTTTTGACTCAAGTTTAGTCGTTTTATATTTACAGACATCATATGTGAAATTCAGTGAAAATGAACGCCAGAAACATGACCAGATTGTAGGGTTATGGGACCAAACATGGCACGTTCGATCATTTTACATTTAACACGATTGGAACTCATTTGGAATAATTGGAGCTTCATATTTCTCAAATTTCTCAAAAGTGTTAGGCTAGGTGCCCAAAAGCAGAATGTTGCAATAAACACAATTGGAACTATTTTGTGATTATAAGATGAACAGTGCTCTTTGAAAAGTATAAAGGTGAAAATGTGTCAGCTAAATTTTCAAGAGATGGGATCCATGGCCATGCCATCCACACAGATACACTCAATATAACTTGCAACAAAATCAAGGAACACTGCCCTGGATTTTCTGGTGTGGACTTGACAATGGTGGATATGTCTGATGTAAGTACACTGTTCAGAGTTTGAAAATTTTAATTTTTTCTAAGTTGTCCTTGTAGCTGAAGACTATACTTTTTTATTGGTCCAAAGGTTAATTCACCGGTCAATATGAATGTAAATAAAACTGATAAAAGGGACAGAACCTGTAACTTCTGGTGTTTTTCTTCAAGATTTTGCTGTCTGTTTTATTTCATATTGATCAACTCAAATGTGCATTTTGAAATGCCCAGTGTACAGCTTGTAAATACAATGTCTTTGCGTGTAAGGGACATTGTTACTTTTTCCATTGGAATTCAAGTGTGTACTTGTTAACTTGTCATTGGCAACTGTAGGTAGCATAGTTCATTTTATTAAAAGACAAGCTTTGTTGATAAACACAGATCAAGAACACTTACAAAATCATCAAAGTTACAGCCTCTGTGCTTTTCAACCTTAGTCTAAAATAGCCGTTTTCAGTCTGTTATATACTTATTTTATATAATCAGACAAACATACTCAAGGTTTCTTATACTGTAGAAGAGTGTTTGTCAACATACAAATATTTTGACCCTACGGCATCTTATATTTATGCATGTGGTATTTCCCAGGTCTGGTGACCAGACGTATGCCTAGAAAGCAATGAAAAAATTACTGGGCCTTGACCTTACCTTACCATGCATATCAGGCCCAGATATTTCTACCAATCAGTGCATTATGGAAAGGAATAACGAAAAAAGAAAATAACTTTCTCCGACATTCTATAGCTCTAAAACCAGGTTTTAGACACAAGACATGAAACCATCGCGAAAATGAATTCATGGTCATGACCATTTATTCATTCTCGCGTTGGTTTCATGTCTTGTGTCTAAAATCAGAATCTAATATATGCATGGTCACCTATTTATTCAGTATCTTTCAACATGTCAAACAATATAAAAAGTATCTCATATCAAACAAAATTCATTAAAAAGGGTGACTCTGTCCCTTTAAGTTTTGTTAAAAAGAAACTCAGAACAAGTTATTTATGAATTTGTTTGAATTTAAAGTTGTTTCATTAATTAATTTTTCTATATAATCTGTTACACTACAGGAATGGTCTGCAGAGGAAATATCACGGCTTCTTGTTGCAGTCAAGGCAATTAATCATGATTGCCAAAAGAAAAACCACAATGTTGCTATCATCTGTACTGCATGGAACATGGGTGAAATTATGAAATGTATGAGGAAGGACAGGAACTGCTATGTACAGCCAGCTTTCTGCCACATAGAGAATAGCAGTAGGGGTAAGCATAGTCTTTTTTATCAATAAATGGAAACAAAACATATTTCATAACAAGGAATAAATGCCATACATTGCTACATACATACATGATTTGTAAGTCATAAAGCAACTTCTCCCAATTGTAGATTTCAATCACCATAATCTTCATTATCCAAGCATATGTAGGATTTCCATTCTACTTAATGGAAATTTAACATTCTATGTAAATTATGTTGTGATCTTGTAGAGTGTCAGCAGCATACTAGTGGTCTCTTTAATTTATAAATATTTAGAATACTGGTAATCAATAGTTATATGTCAATTAGCTGTAACTTTTAACTTTTTTCAGTATTTTTGTTCTGTGTTTCAACTACAGTTTCTGGTGAGAATCCTGAACCAAAATGAATACCAAATATATATTTGTCAATGCAACCTTTTTGTGTACAATCATGCATTGTTACTGTTGAAAATTGTCAACAATAACAATGGTCATGTCACACATACAGAGTATGTTGACAAGCAGAATACAGGACAGTTCAACATGACAGGGGAAAAAGGATTAGAAACTGCAGTAGATTTCTAGAACCAGAATGCTGAAAAAATAGCCAAAATTACAGCTACTGTCCCTTCAAACATATTTACATGCAATTTATCGCAAGTATTTATGTAGCTGTTCCATGTTTTATAGCGTCTTCAAGTATTAATTATCAATATTAATTTATTTACCAACAGGTAAAAGAGTTGGAATGGTTGATTCCGTGAAGTGTATAGCAGTAGGTTATTTTGGAGAGGAGAGGCACTTTTCTTTTAACCATGACAGATCAACGAAAAACATGTGGATGGTGAAAGCCGACTCTGATAACCAGGACAATCCTATTGGTCTGTATACCAGACTAGTAGAATGTTAAGTCACCCTGGAGAGTGGGTCTTGCATGGATCAGAAAATGAGAACGGTGAGAATGGTGTTTATTTTCTGACAATGTTTTTATTTTGCATTTTTTACAACTTGTGCCATCTTTCATTGTGCAGGTTTAATTTTTGTCAGCACTGTATATTGTTACAATTTATGTTGGTGCACAGCTTGTACAATCTAAATGAATAATGTAGCAATAAGAAAATGTACTTATTCATCAAGATTGTTTGATGCATCAGTGGCTTTGTTCAAAATATGTGAAAAATAATTTTTACAAAATGTTTTTCTCCACTTTCCTAAAATACCACTATCAAATACAAAATCCAGACTTAAATTTCCTATTCCATTTTAAAATCTTTTATTATCTTGCTACAGAAGTGAGATGAAACATATATATATGACTTCTATGTATTATTGCCTATTCCATGTTATATTTGTACAGAACTCATTCCTGGATTTGGTATTTAAATTTCAGTGGTTGTGTGGTGCCTTAGAGTGTCCAAAGGCTTAAGTAATATTCATGGCATCAGGTTTCTTCAGCCAAGGCAACAGATCTTGTTTTGTGTAATTATTTTTCTATAGCTCAAAATTTTTTTTACATCAATAAACAAGTGACAATCATCCGAACTTGTGTAATATAATACTTGGATTTGGACACTAACGCAAATCCTCATATTTACATGACAGGAACTGGAATTTTGGCTGCGGTAAATGTTGGCAGACACTGCGTCTACACTGACAGGAGTCTCCCGAGATTACACATTGTGTGCGACATTTTAAGTGCCGTAATGGACATCGACGCCGATGAATGAAGACCATCTTGTACAGCAATGACTATCCACTGGTCGGCCATTATATTATCCAATATGGCCATTTTGTCATGGTTTTTTCATGTTGAGAGCCATAACTCTGGCAAGTCTCAACCAATTTTATTCAAAGCTGGTACATGGACATTGACTTATGTTATACGTATGCATGTGGATTTTTTAGACAGTAAGATTGAATATGGCTGTTTTGCAGCCATTTTGTCACGATTTTTTCATTTACAGAGCCATAACTCTAACATATTTCCACCAGTATCATTCAAAGTTAGTACGAGGACATTGACCTATTCCATACATATGCTCATCAATTTCTTTCACGTCATGTAGCAGTATCATGTCAATTACTTAAGTTTCGTAATTAGGCTGATATGTCAAGAAATACTGCATCAAATTTCATGAAACTTGGTACAGATGCTGAGCTCACATTGCTTTAACAGTGAAAAAGATATTTATCAGTGTCATGTTAATTAATTTGTAATTGCTTATGTAATTAACTTTCCTAATTAGAGTGATATATCCACAAATACTGCATCAAATTTGATGAAAGTTGGTACAGATGTTGATCTCATAGTGTTGTAAATACTGCATCAAACTTTATGAATATGGTACCAACGATAATCTGTCAGTGTTATGATAGTATGCAAAAATGTTTGGCAGCACCCTGTCGATTAAGTACTAATTGATTCATTTTAATGACCTTTTGTAATAAGTGTGGCGGCTTACATTGGTTTTATTTTTTCACCACCATGGAACTCATTCTCCGCCATTGAGCGCCATCTGTATTGCAGTATTTTTATCAAAAACCTAAGTAATGAAGAGGACTCTATCCTGTCTGCGGACTTGTAATTAAAGTAGTTAGTACCCATTATCAATGATAACTTGTTTAGAATCATTTTAAATGTAGAAGGACAAACTGGAAATTCTTTGATATGGTTTGTTCAAAGTTTTTTTTGTTGGAATATTAATATCTCAGGAAATAAAGCTATCCATAGGATACCATTTACATGACCTTTTTGACTCTAATATTTCTCTGATGTCATATATATAAGTACACCCTGTTTGTTTTAAGGTCATTTCTTAATGGTTCTCGATGGCGAGTGTAACAACTGCATGTTCCTTACCGTTTCAAAGTCCGTCACACATTGATCCCTGAGAAAATCAAAATTTTACCTCAAAAGCCCTTGAAAGGTTCAAGGACTCAGCTGGGTGGTCACATCAGAATAGTCCTTTAAAGATTCAGGGTCATATCAAGGTGGTCCCTGAAAGTTTCAAGGACTCATCTGGGTGGTCCCTGAAAGTTTCAAGGACCCATCTGGGTGGTCCCTGAAAGTTTCGAGGACTCATCTCAGTGGTCCCTGAAAGTTTCAAGGACTCATCTGGGTGGTCCCTGAAAGTTTCAAGGACTCATCTGGGTGGTCTTTGGAAGTTTCAAGGGCACATCAGGATAGTCCTTGAAAGATTCAGGGGCACATCTGAGTGGTTCCTGAAAGTTTCAAGGACTCATCTGGGTGGTCCCTGAAAGTTTCAAGGACCCATCTGGGTGGTCCCTGAAAGTTTCAAGGACTCATCTCAGTGGTCCCTGAAAGTTTCAAGGACCCATCTGGGTGGTCCCTGAAAGTTTCAAGGACCCATCTGGGTGGTCTCTGAAAGTTTCAAGGTCACATCGGATAGTCCTTAAAAGATTCAGGGGCACATCTGAGTGGTCCCTGAAAGTTTCAAGGACTCATCTGGGTGGTCCCCGAAAGTTTCAAGGACCCATCTGGGTGGTCCCTGAAAGTTTCAAGGTCACATCGGGATAGTCCTTGAAAGATTCATGGGCATATCTGAGTGGTCCCTGAAAGTTTCAAGGACCCATCTGGGTGGTCCCCGAAAGTTTCAAGGACCCATCTGGGTGGTCCCTGAAAGTTTTGAGGTCACATCGGGATAATCCTTGAAAGATTCAGGGGCACATCTGAGTGGTCCCTGAATGTTTCAAGGACCCATCTGGGTGGCCCCTGAAAGTTTCCAGGTCTCATCGGGATAGTCCTTGAAAGATTCATTGGCATATCTGAGTGGTCCCTGAAAGTTTCAAGGACCCATCTTGGTGGTTCCCGAAAGTTTCAAGGACCCATCTGGGTGGTCCCTGAAAGTTTTGAGGTCACATCGGGATAGTCCTTGAAAGATTCAGGGGCACATCTGAGTGGTCCCTGAAAGTTTCAAGGACCCATCTGGGTGGTCCCCGAAAGTTTCAAGGACCCATCTGGGTGGTCTCTGAAAGTTTCAAGGTCACATCAGTGTGGTCTCTAAAAGATTTAGGGTCTCCCAGAGTGGTCCCTGAAAGCTTCAAAGACATCTCTGACCATCTCTAAAAATTCCAGACAACAACTGTTTGTTCCTAGCGTTAATATTTTAAGGTTTCAACAGATAGATGATATTGATTTAATTTCTTTGCATCTACCAACAAAAGTTAATTTTAAAAGAAGGACTGAAATATTTCAGTGATTTTTCAAAATTTTCCAGCATTAATTAGCACACTCACAAGATAAGGGTAATTTCATCAAATTTACCAGGTCTCATTTCCTTGTATATGCAATGAATACATGTACAAGACATTTTCTTAACATCTACCAAATCATTTGAAAGATAAATCACCAAAAAACCCAAACACCACTGCAGAACTGACACGGGTAAAGGTAGAAGGCCATTTTCCCATCAAAAATTTACAATTTTATCATACATCATTTGGTGAGAATAGCAAATGCCTACAAATCAACCTTGGAAAGGGAATTTGTATTTTCACTTAAACCTGAACAAAATTGACAAATCAGTTACATTTAATGGGTTCTCCTTTCCTGAGAGTGCGAGAAGCTAGACAAAATTGTAAAATGTGTAGGAGATGTATTTGATGATTGTGCAATGATCAATTATTTACGAAATTGGACCGCATCTTCACACAAAAGCACTGTTAGATTGATGATTTTTAAATAGATTATAACAAAATGCGCAAGATCTTATAATCACAAAATAGTTCCAATTGTGTTTATATTACAAATTACTCATAAAACAAGTGTGTGACTTAAAAAAGAAAAGCAGATGGGAGTGTTTTAACATTTGCAGATTAAAGAGACATTACTTCACCATCCAATTATCCTAAATTAGTTCCAATCGTGTTATTTGCATATATAGATTTAGATTATATCGGCCTTTTAGGGGAATTTCTAAGTATCAACTTCGCTGACTGTAATAAAGCAATATACTTCGGTACATTAAAAAAACTCATGAGTATTTACGCCTCTGGTGACGTTTTCCCCAAAACGGTGAATTATATAAATTATGTAAATCTGCCCAGTTGATACTTATCACCTAAATCTGAGGAGCGTGCCTGTATATATGGCTAGTGGAGATTCATAATCATCATAGAGAGAGACACATGAAACAGCTTTTGTGCAGTAGATCGAGTTGTCTGAACACGCACCTACATAGTACCTATCTCCCTATCTCTTCAAAGTATATTTTCTCCATCCGACATTGAATATGTTTAGGCTGTGGCAAGAAGACAGTGAACAAGAGGAAAGTTAAACACTTTGACATATTAGTTGAACATCAGGAGGGATTCTCAGTGTTGCTTGATTGCTTCATACAAGTGCTGACATTCCCAATACAGTACTTACACCTATTAACCAATTCGACAAACATTGATTGTGCATTATCTGACGCCAAGCAGTTATGCATTTATAAACAACTTGCAAAAAGACACCCAGTATACAAGTTTATTACTTACACCTATTAACCAATTCGACAAACATAGTGCATTATCTGACGCAAAGCAGTTATGCATTTATAAACAACTCGCAAAACAAACCCAAGTATACAAGTATACATCCCTGCATGCTGAGGTTTTCGCTTGTATATTCTACTACCTAATTTACAACATATATCTTATGCAGAAGTTTAAATATCAAACAATCTATGAATGCCCGGTAGTAATTAACCACTGCAGGCGGCAGCTCCAGGGATTACTGAAGACACAATATGTTATCTTTGGGTATATGGCAACAAATCACTTTTTACAACAATTTTCCGTGCCTACTGGGCAGACAACCTATTTACTTACAATGGCCAAGAAGATTTTTTTTCAAATTCTCAAGCCCCCCCCCCCATGAAATCAAATGCTCCACCCCTCCGTGGGACAAGTCGCTCTTACGTTCTGTAAAACGCCCGCTTGTAGACATACAAGTATTTTCTTCATGCAATCATGAACATGATGAAAGTTCGTACTGCAATCTAGTACTTCGACTTCTCAGATCATGGCGTCTAATACTTCCTTATTTTCGTATTAGATTAAACGCGGAGAAAAACAGAAGAACGTGTATGACTTTTGACAAAAGAGAGACAGTGGCGTAAACAATTAGAACGACCTTTGACCTGATAAATGCTGACACAGGAAGACGAAGGTTAGCGGGGCGACTTCTTTTCGCTATATTGTCATCCAGTATATTTTCAAAAAGGTGCGCTATGTTAAACGTTCGTCATGATGACGATTAAGAAAGTATCTGACTTCAGATTTATTGCGACACATGGATCTGCCCTAGATTAGGCCTAAGGCATTATGATTATGATACGCCGGCCGCTGACCTGGAGTTTGCCCTTCAAACCAGGAAGTCCGGGTGGCAAATGCAATCAGAGCCGAAATACTATTTGATTTGAAAGGTAAGAGGGCAGTTGTGCAATGCTTCATGTGTAACACTATGAATAAAATTTTATGTCTGAAAGTTGATCCACACATGTGGTCGGTCTATTCCGCTCGGCGTCTATGCCCCAATAGACGTGTGTACATATGCCTGAGAGTACTTCTCGGGCATATGTACACACGTCTATGGGGGCATAGACGCCGAGCGGAGTAGACCGACCACAGGTGACCGTGGTTGATCTTGATTGAAAGCACTAAAACTGTTTTTCCGTGAACATGATTCTCCTGTTGCAGACATCAGCCGGTTCAAACTGTTCAAAAGTGGACACCGCTCAAGTAATTACGCACATGCGCGGTGCGTTGTGAAACGTTGTCATCGCAGTATGGGGAATCCCCACTGCCATACGACCTATGTAAATCACTTTGACAGTTTGACATTGGTTAAACAGTTTCAGCCTGGTCAGCAGCATGCAGCAGTGCTTTTTTCCCGAAGACGTAGCTAGTGGCAAGTGAAGTCCCCGTACACCCTTTGTGAGAGACATTTAAATGACTGTAAGCAGATCGCGTATGCTGTGAAGTTAGGGGAAGGAGACGAGTTAGAGACTTCGAGATTACGAGCCTGGGCTTACAAGTCGTAATCTCAGATCGGTTGTTGAATTCTGGCCGCCATATTTTACAGGAACTACATCTATAAAGGTAAGTGGAAGTTCGAATCCTAAATACATCACAGACCAAATCTTCTGAACAGTCTCACATAGTGGTGTCACAGCCTGGTACGACACGTTGTTTCTCAGGTGATACCTTGCGAAGTTTCAACGAGACAACGTGCTCAGGAGGTAATAGACAGGTTTAGTTACACGTCATTCTAACGTGAACGCTGGGACTAGTATACCTAAGAGGTATACTAGTTCCAGGTAAACGTGATAGCGTAGAATCCGCCTAATCCACGTTGGCGTACACGTTCACGTGCTATACCCCGCTTGGCTACGCATTACGTCACCCTTCGTGTGGCAGACGCTAACAATATGATTCCGCTAGGCTCGTGTCTCCGTAGTCTGTTTCCGGTGATAGCTCAATGGTTACCCGGTATGCCGCTAATCGACGAAGAAATTTCACAGAACAATAACGAAAATACATAAATATCTTTGAGTATGTCACTATCACATATCCAGCTAACAACGTGAATGAATGATTCACAGTTTATATCATGTTCTGATGTTTTGATACCTAAAGATGAGAATAAATTTACACGTTTACAAATTACGTGAAAACAGGCTTAGGTGTGTCCACTTAAGGTAGCTTTCCGCCTTTGCGACGACCTATTTTCAAACGTGAATTTTGCCATCAAGATGTGTACTTTTACCCAAGTATTATATATCATCTGAAAGCTATTTCTATGAATTTTTTTGTTTTATCAAGAAAATTAGTGTGCGATGAATTTTTTTGAAGATCTTAGTGAAAGTGTAAAGAAAATGGGTGGTCTCACGTAAAAAAGTTTAAGTCTGAGCGGAGAGGGGCTATTGTTTAGGTGTTAACGGGCAATTGGTCTTCAGAATACTGGCTACAAAACCGTGTCTCAGATTTTTGAAAAAGGCCTTAGTTTTTTCACATCGTCGAGTCAAAGTTTATCCATCGATTAGTCTTACAATGCCGCCTAATTAAGCAGCAATAACTCGACTTTAAAAATCTTCATAAAAAAACTGAGACACGGTTTTGGAGACAACCTACTTGACAAACGTCTGTGAAAATCTGGTGAACTTCCGTTCACGCGTTCTCGAGTTAAACTCTTTTGAACGTGCTGCAATGTGACAAAATGCCGAACTGAGATAAAGGCGATTTAGTAAATTGGTTCGGGTTTTTCCTTTTGAATGGCAATAAACAATGTACTCAACCGACAAAACACTAAAACCAGATAGTGAAATCAAAGTGTTCAACTTCAACAGTATATTCACTCATTGAAATCAGTGTCAACGGTCGAAATGAGGCTAAAATGGGTGAATTTTGGGAGCGTTGTACTCTTTTTAGAGCGCAATCTACACAGTAGCTGATGAGTAAATAAACTTGGGGAGTGCCAGGGAAGGGATTATGCATAATCTGTTGACTGATTAGTTATAAGGTTTAAATAGAGTATTAACTGTTCGACCTAACTGTCGGAACTGCTACGGCACCTCGATGCCGTCTACACGAGCGTTTGGACTTATTACCTCCATGACAAGCGTACACTGTAGTGTAAGTTTATGACAGCATTCGATTCGACCTCGGAAACGACTCACGGCTGCGGAATGAAAGCGAGCCCGATGAGTGATATAGAGAAAACAATATTGGCTGACAACAAAAATATCTGCGTTTGTATGTGGATGTACATTTGCGGTGTCTGTGATCATGGAGATAAAAAAAGAAAGAACAGCTTCATGCTGTGATCCATTACGGTTAGAGTAACCGAGGATTATAGTGAGCAGCCATTTTTTAGATCTTCACGCGCCTTGAAAACCGATTAACACTAATCAAACTACGAGAATTTCTGAGACAATAGTTCGTCCTCACTCTGTACAGCATTTCTGTGGGTGAAGACCGTTTCTGGAGTAATTTATGCTAAAATGAGCCAATCGCCTGTCGCCGGCATAAAAGTCAAAGGAGAGAAGTTGAGAAAACATGAACATAGAGAAAAGTACGTCATGTCATCAAGCGCAAGTTGCATGCGATAGACCGCTCGTCAAGCGTCATACGTCACAGATAGATAACTCTCTGCTGTCGTTCGTATCCAACATGAGTACCATCGATTCCAGGCGAATATGATATCAGACCCGTCTTCATTACATGTAAATTTCAGGATTAGGATGGTGTTTTGCACTGTATTCAAGTAGTTAGCCCGTAAGCGTCTCATTCAATGGTTTACCGACCAATGATGACATGTTGATGAAAACTCAGGGCGATTACGTTTACGTTGTGACGGTCAAATTCATATTGAAATTTGTCTTCGGTCCTGCAGCATTTTGGCTACTGCCATGATAACTGATAACAATGTTGTCGTGTCCATTCCCATAAAATCATTTGATTCACATTCGTCCGGTGTACGATGAACATTTGTTAGTCGACGTATGTTTTTACCTTGTCAAGGTCGGTAACGAAATGGGACAAGGAAAAACGGGACCGCGGGATTGAAACGACTTCGACATTTCAGTTCACTGTCATTGTGCCAAAACGTCTGCAAACCAAAGCAGCTATTGTTTTGTGGCGCGTGATTTCTGCATTGCTACGTATTTTGCCTTGGGAAAATTTCCTGTCGATGTCTTGAAGCCAATGCAATTTGTTTCCACCTTGTATTTTCTAATCCTAAGTAGTTCAAGTGCCGCGGTTTCTGATATTTCATTTTATTCATAAATTGTTCAACTCACTCAATATTCTCATCGAACGGACAATGTCGGGTTCTAGACCTTTTGGCGCAAAGTCGTTTCGGCCGCACAATTTCCGACGCCAAGACGTTTAGGCAACGCGACCAAAGACGTTTCGGCACTACCTGGTTGGGGGAACTCGTGCCAAATGTTACAAATCAAAACACTGAGAAGTATAGTGTCAGCATTCACATGCTTTAAAGTTTGTGAGAACATGGTGAAAAACCGTGAGAAAAGAGTTTAATATCATTTTCAATAGCAATAGCCGCCGACACTGTCAAAGTTTGAAAAGCGGCGCCTAAACGGCACTGTAAAAGTCATACTGGTCAGAACGCAAAGGTCACTCTTATGAATATGACTGGTCTGTCAGTTACTTATAAGTTTGAAGGAAAAAAATAAATCGTAACGGGGGTGTCGAAATGTCTTGGGGCCAAAAGAAGCCGAAACTTCGGCCGAAAGAGGCCGAATGTTGCTTGAATGTTGAAGATGTGAAGGGTGTCTGTTGCGGTATTCAAGTGTTCCCGCTGTCACTGAGGCCGCCAGTGGAACGTACCATTTATGTATACGGGACAGCCTCTTCAAAGATGTTTAACATTACGAAACTTATCCACCACTCCTGGTGCTTTTACAAAAGCACAAAAATGTCCCAGATAAAACATTAGTGTGTGGGCCATTTTTGTAATCTGAAATTGTACCGTCAACAATGTCATAAGTCTGACCTTGTCCGATTGTGTCAATAAATTATGATCTTTTGGGAGCGGCCACCCCTATGAGAAAAACGGTAAGACCCACCTTTCGCCAGGTACACTCTATGGTCTTGACCCACGCAGTGAACGGTAGGTGTTAATGGGATTTTCACAGCGGATGTTGTCTAAGTGCATGTGAATACTGTGACGCTGCTTGCTTAGTGTAATCCCTTGTCAATCAAGACTTAACGGTAGTCTCAAACGCCAAACTGTACACCTGTGCCTCTCGTACATTTTTATTCCAAAATTTCACCCAAAAACAGGAACTTCACGACCAAGATATTCTACACACAAGGAAGATCAATTTATAGGAAAACTTTTCAGGGATAAAAGAAAAATCGTGTTTTTATCTCAAAATACCAAACAAAGGCAGAAAGCTACCTTAAATAAGCTCCGACTCTTACGATGTATATATATATATATATATATATATATATATATATATATATATATATATATATATATTATAATATATATATATATATATAGGGTCATCTTTCCCCGCTAATTCTGTATATATATATATATATATATATATATATATATATATATATCCACTGATCTCACAAGCTTCTTCTGTGACGGTGTGTGTCTGTCTGTCTGTCTGTCTGTCTCTATGTGTATTACCCTTTGCAGCTCAAAAGGGAGTGCAGTGTGCAGTTATAGTGGCTATTGTACCGCCTAATACGGACCAGTAATCACAAACGATCTGAAGAATGACATTTGGAGTATCATAGACAGTGGAGGGGAAATTACTTCGATGTTAAAATGCTTGACCGTTTCTAAAAAAATCGCACAGTTCGATTGTCATTCTTTGAACAGGGATCTGATCTTGATTGCAGGCACAACAGCAAGATGAGAATAACTGTTTTCCTGCACGGGGTCCTTGTCGTCTTCGCTGCTTTCACCGAAGCTGGCGAGAAAGACAAAATAAAGAGCGGAAAACATGGAGAAGGGAATTCAAATAAGAAAGGTAAGTAGAAACAGGTTATTGATTAACTTGTTATATTCATGATTGCTAACTGTCATCTCTGTTACCTTTTTAACACCAGTGTCCGTCGAGGGCGCTTTGTCGCCACGTCGGGAGGACATGCTGCAAGTACTACGAAAGTGATCAGGGCAAACAGAACTGTATCAATTATAGACAGAAGAGGAAAATCTTACCCCTTTATGGTCTGTTTTACCATAGGTACATGTATACGGCTTTCAAACAAATAATGGTTAACTACCTAGAGAATATCAGCCTCAATATTTGTCACTGAGACACATTGTATCATACAGCAAGAATATCGTCACTTCTAGTATAGACATGACTGCTTTGTTTTAAAAGAAGTATACCGCTGCATTTTCAGAAATAATTTCAGTAGGTGGCTATCAGACCTACTCTCATTCATGTTGACAGCCAACACGTAAGGGATGAACCATTGATCTTTGCAGGGGTGGTTAACATAACATTACCAAATTCCCGTTTTGCATCCCAAGATTTGACATAAAAATTAGCACTTCTATCTGCACAGACCATTGAATGGGCAGACTATACTTCATACCCTCGACCCCTTCTCGCACTTTACATTATGATTTTTACAAGCTAAGGCTGCCAGTAGCTATTTAATTATGTATGTACACTCACTTAGGTCTACCACATCTAACCAAATGTGAATAAAGTAGTATGACGCTATTTTTCTTTTACAAGTAAAATACAACGTTTTACCCAAAGAGTTAACGCAAGCGCCATATGCATTTCGAATATTGGTTAATTAGGTCACTTATTTCTGCAATGTCAAAATTTGCAGGATGACTACGCATATTTATTTTTGATGATGATAAAATTGATTGCTTTTAAGATGCCTTGAGGAAATTAAGCACGCTGATCAAAACTTAAGTTTAGAGGTGTGTGATACCTAAACATCTTAGGCTTTGTAAGTGTTGTCGAGTATTCCTTGTCATACATTTTCTACGCGTACTGTATGTATGTATGTATGTATGTATGTATGTATGTATGCATGCATGCATGTATGTATGTATGTATGTATGTATGTATGTATGTATGTATGTATGTATGTATGTATGTATGTATGTATGTATGTATGTATGTATGTATGTATGTGCGCTTACTGTCTGATTCATTCAATCTCGTCCAAGCAGAAGGTGACAAAACGGGACAGAGATTACACCTTCTTGGTCTGGGGTGATTGTATACCAACAGACGGTAAATGAGGTGTAGGTTGTAAAGATATCTGAAAAACTGAACAATGACAAATACAATGTGACGGCGATAGACGCAGGAAAGGTTAAATAACATGTTTGATATGTCTGACTTCACTTTGCTGCTCATTTTTCTCAAAATAAAGAGTGCAAGTACAAAACTCATGAAATTAGTGACTGAATGACGGGTACACGTAATGCTCAGCTGCAACTTTTGAAAGGTGATCCCAAACTGTGTGCACTAGACAAAATGTGGCAAAGAGATAGAAAGGATTGAAAGGCAAGATAGGTGAGAGTCGACTGATACTAATGCGTACCAACAATTGTAGATCAATTCAACAAAATGGCCGACTTACGAGCCAGTAATTTTACACGCATAACAGAGAACGCTATTTTGTTTATCTTGTTTGTTTATGTTCCCAATGGGAGGACATACAGGTCGCGTTTGACTGATGGTAAATTTTGTGTTGTCAGGAAACTGCTTCAGTCTCGATATATTGTCTTTGTTACTCTAAATTATTTTAAAAAATGATATTGGTATGAATTGACCCTGTCAATACGTGGATCGTCTTTACATACTGACCCTGTGGTGCAATTTGTTAACCAAGCTGATTGGCCAGGATTGAACATGTGACATGGTTAGCGAAAGGCAAAATATGTCATGGTGAGCATGAAACTTTAAACTGTAAAATTCAATAACTTTATAAAAGTATGGACAATTTGAACATTTGATGAAAATGTCTCATTTAGTATTTTGTAGGACAAGGTATTTCTTAATTGTTGAATGCATTAGAATTGGTATCTGAACACTAATATTGGTACACAGTACACAGTGCCGTGTATGTTTATATAATTGGTAAAATGAAGAAAGAGAAGTATTTGTTAAAATACACAGGATGTCTAAAATGTTATGAAAACTTACATCCACTGTCTCGATAGCGGGTGTTGGAACATGTCCATTGACTATTAAATTTTGACTTTCTTCCGGTCTGACTGTACATATTTCTATCGTATCTACATCGTGTGTATAATAATTCAATCAAATTCATTCAAAATTGAAAGAAATCTTATTAAATTAAAGCAAATTAATTCAAAAGTGAAAGAAATCTTATTAAAGCAAATTGATTCAAAATTAAAAGAAACCTTATTAAAGTGGCCAATTTTTATCCATACAAATAAGAGATGATACTTGACAATAACATTTTGTTTTTTTACATCAAAGTTGAATCATCTTCCAGTTGTATGCATCCGGTTATCAAGGCTATACTAATTTCACCATAAGGAATAATGCTGCGAGGGCACGACGGCTAAATGACATCAATGAATATTTCTTGATCAGACGATCAAACAGAAGCACTCTTTGCAATTACTTAAACTTCAGTTTGCTTCGACTACACTGTAAAAATAGCGGACGCCAGACGCGTCTTTACGCGTTCAAAATGTAGATGTCAGTGTTCAAATTGAACAGCTAGTGTTCATATTGTTAACACTAGTGTTCATATTATTAACAGTGATGTTCTTAACCCGAACACTTAGTGTTAATAACCATCTCCTTCAAGTGTTCAAAAACTCTGCATGACAGAAATTTTGCAATACTGTAAAACAATTAACAATCTTTAGTGTTTTTTACCTTACTATGGCCATATTAAATTTACTACTGCATCGCTGTTAGGCAAACGTACACGGATTTTGATGTAACGATTTTCCCATTAAGTGAAAAAATATCTCCGGTCTAAAATTACTGAAAGCATGTTCTTTCTAAAAAAGGAAGTATACAAAATAATTTTACACGTTTATTACGGGTTGAAAGTTTGAAATTTGGAAAAGAAAATCAGATAACCACCATGGACGTTTTAATTTAACATCGGCGTGCAAGAGGCGTTCTACTCCTTAACACTTGGTGTTCAAGTTTGGTGCCTCTTCTTATCCCGTCATGCATCAAAACGGAAGTTGCGACATTTTTCTTGTGAACGCACGCTGAAGTCGTGATCGTGCGGAAGAAAGACCAGAAAGGGTAAGTTTTCTCTCCAAAATAGTAAAAGGTGTTGAATTTTGAAGCATCTGTATTATTATCCTTTGAAATTATTTGTATAGTACTTTGGAATAGCTAAAATACGTGAGAAACCTTTTTTTACTTTCAGTGGCTTGTATACCATACACTAGCTGTAAATACGCAGCGGTGTTTTGGGCCATGGCGTATCGATCGATCGATCGGGTCAAGGGTCATCACCGCAAAACTGTGGCGATGACTCTTGACCCGAGCGTGATCGATATGCCACACACCGCTGCGTAATCACAGCTAACACGTCTTAGTTATCACGATCGCATATAAAACATTAGTTAAACATCGCAGAGTGTACACTCTATTGTTTCAGCATATGAGAGTTGGCCTTTCTTTTACTTTTCATCAGTTGATGACAAGAAGAAGCCAATATTTTGTAACAGTATCGCAAAGAGGCACTGTATACCAAAGTCACCCCTTAACTTAATAAGGCCACCTGTCTTTCATTTAAAGTCTCATGTCGCCATAATACCTATTGTTGCATTATTTTCAGGATGTGAAAAGTTGGATTTACCTGGTAATCGAAGAGTTATTACAGAAGCTGATGGTGCAGAAATTGAAGAAGATGAGTGTAGAGGTAGCTTTCTGGAAACAAGCTTGAGAACCTCAGTTCATCTCTAATGTAGATTTAAACTTCCGAGGGTCAGTAACTGAATTTTGATAAGTTTCTGTACTTTTGTTCTGAATTTATCTAAGCTTTGGTAGAACGCTATAATCAACTACATGTTACTGGAGAATAAGTTTTCAAATACGTGTAGTCTCCCTTATCAGATGCAAGGGTGGAATGAACAATTAAAGCAGAATGCGACAGAAAATTCAGAGTGAAAAATGTACACTCTGAATTTCTGAATTTTCTGAAATTTTCACTCTGAATTTTCTGTTGCTTTCTGCTTCAATTCTTCATTGCACCCTTGCATCTGATGAAGAAGACGTCACGTCTTTGAAGGCTTAAGCTCCAGTAACATTTAATTGATCATAGCTTGCAACCAAATCTTAGATTATTTTGTATTGTAGTTCAACACGTCTTTTGTTCTCGATTTGTTACTGTTTTTTAGCTTTGCTTTTAGCGACGCAGAGCTTATCTAATAGGTGAATGTGAGGCATCGTCCTCAAATTTTTACATCCCAAGCTTTTTCTTCAAAACGGCCAGTACGATTCCTTTAATATTTTGAGTACAGGTTCCCAGAGATTACCCTAATGATATGTTCAAGTTATGGTGAAATACGCAAATTTGTATTTTTGAGGCGAATTTTGCTATTTTTTGGCAAAAATCTTCTTCTCTCTTACTGGTGGTTCGACGTCTTCAATATTTAGTAAACATCTCCCTAAGAATGACATTCGTAAAATTTGTGCTAGTTGTGATGAAATGTTCAAATCTAATTTTTTCATGGCAATTTTTTTCGTTTTTGGTCAAAAATCTTTAAAATCTTCTTCAAAACTACTTAATGAACAGCTTTGATATTTTTGACATGAGTCTCTGCGGATAGTTTTTTCAGATTGTTCAAATTTATGCAGAAATATGCAAATTTTTATTTTTGAGAAATAAAAGACATTTCAGACATTTTTAAGACATAGGGAATTATCAGAATGTGATATATTCAAGTTATGATGAAATCTGCAAGTTTTTATTTGGGGTCAATTTTTACCATTTTTGGTCAAAAAATTTGTATCTTAAAAATTACCTGTCTGATAGCTTTGATATTTGCTACACATGTTTTTTGGGATGATCTCAATTTGATATGTCCAAATCATGGTGAAATCTTCAATTGTGTATTTTTTGCAGCTTTTTTCCCATTTTTGGTGAGGCCATCCCGAAGTGAGCTGTCAGAGATTCTTTACATAACACTGCGAGCTCTTTCGACGTCTAAGTCGCTTGTTGTATTGCTATATTGGTGTTGAAATGGCTAACATTCAGGTTCTTGCCATTGGTTTTAGACTGCAGTTTCCTTTTACAAGTGAACTTTAGTAAGGACTGAAATTTCCAGGTTCAACAGCACATGCTTATTGACATACAGAAAAAACTTATGAAACGAAGTCAAAATTAGTTGATGTGTTTTTAATTTCTGAGAAGTAGAGTTTGAAATGTCACTGATTTATTTCAGAGTTTATTTAAAGGTATTACAAACCAACAAATCTTTCGTTCATGAAGGACTTTGTTGGACAAGGAAATGGGTTTTACACCTCCAAGGACCCCTTTACCCACTTTCTGCATGTTATGTGTTACTGTGAAACTTTGTGACAACTTGACATGCTG
The DNA here is from genome assembly GCF_041260155.1 of Ptychodera flava. Classification (NCBI taxonomy): domain Eukaryota; kingdom Metazoa; phylum Hemichordata; class Enteropneusta; family Ptychoderidae; genus Ptychodera; species Ptychodera flava. The sequence goes on from NC_091929.1 coordinate 11,239,999, forward strand.
TGCATTATGTTGTGTTTACTTTAGTGTGGACAACTATGTACCATGTGCATCAGAGAAGCCGTGACTAACCTTTTTCCAAGTTTGCAATTGTCTATACAAGAGGAAATGTCTCAAGCTATCTTACAAAACGGAGTAAACATTTCATACGAACACTGTTTTCAACACAATAAGTAAGACAAATTTTGAGCTTTTTCAAAACAGATATTTTTGTACGTTTTCACAAGTATGAACATATAACATAATCCACAATATTGAAGTTAAACCTGTTTTGTCATTACTTTGTTCATATATTTTGAAAACGATCGACAGTGTTTATAAAGATTTTCTTTTGTTGATGTTTTGATAGGAAGGTGTTTACATCGTTGGTGTTTTCCTCTGACAAACTTTACAAAGTGGCCATGTTTATTTTTCCATTTTACACTAAATAATTGTATTTTACTCAACTAATTTTTGTGTATTTTTAGAATAAAATAATTTTACTGAATATCAGTGGTCCGTTATGTCATTTCCAGGCTTGAACACCCCCTGAACGCCAAAAGTTCATGTGTTCAACAAGTGCATATTATGTGTTCAATACTTTAACACACTTATCGTTGAACGGCGTCCATGCGTTCAAAAAGTGTTACAGCCCTTTGAACGCGTAAATGCGTTCAAATTTTTGAACACATTTCATGTGCAACGTGTGTTCAGATATGGAACACCATGTGTTCAATATAATGTCTGATGAACACATAGTGTTCAAAATCGGCACACGTGTGTTCAAAAATTGAACGTTGGTTGAACACGTAGCGTTAAATTTCTGAACGTCTAGACGCGTTCAAAAAGTGTTACAAAAAGGCGTTTAATTGGTGTTCTATCCTTGAACACTTAACTTTACAGTGTAGGATCCGACATCTATCAGTGTGTCGAATAATAAAACATTATTTATCAATTTACTTTCTGTTGTAGTTACCGCTATGACATTTGACGTAGACAGAGTTTCACCTGCAACAAAGCCATTACGAGCCACCACACGCAGCGAAAATCTCACACATCGGATCAAACAGAAGATTGAAAGCAGCTATCAAACCAATGCTATCATAGTTAGCTCAAGTAGTTTACACGGTCTAGTGCAGGCGGTACACCTGGCCTATGACAATCACTACCCATTGGTGTTGAGTCCAGACATGATATGGTTGTGTATCACACAGGGTTTAGCAATCCACATTAACAAGAATTTCGAAGAGCTAAGAGAGAAATTTGTCTCACACTCTGGGAAGAAGAAAATAGAAGTGAGAATAGATGACTTTGTGAAAGGCTTGGCAACCAATCCATGGCCAGAGGTTTTCGGTGAATTTTCAGAGAAAATTAAAGATGAAATAGGAGTAACAAATTATGATCTCATTACTCCAAATTTCACCACAACCGGTCCCATTGAAAAGGCAGTGGGCGATATCGCCTTAATGGACACGATGCAGTCTTACTTTACATATTTGGTCATACTCAGTGCGGAATTCCATCCATTACTCTCGAAGGCACCAAGGAAGACTGGATAGCAGTCCGGGATAAAGCTGAACAACTGGAGCAGTATGATCTCAAATGGTGGACTAAGGAACTGCTACCTGTCTTGGATCAGTTTGTTAACGCATCAAGTGGGAACATAGACAAGAAATTCTGGTCCAATATTTACAAAGTGAGAATAACTGAATAACATAAATTCTAAACCAGCTATCTATTTATTATTTAATGCGCATGTTTTTTTCTCAGAACTTGGTTGCAGTACTGCGATATCCTTTTCCTTACATTAATGTATGAAGATTTCAGTGAGCTATTGTATGTACAGTTAATGCAGATAGTGTTTTTATTATGAATAGCGACAGATTATATATATAATCGACACAAATCTATGTTTTGCTGTTGCATTGTAAATATGCCCAGGGTAAAAATTGCTGTCTTTTGAGATGACTCGCAAATATTCATGTGACTAAACAAGTTAATTTGTTTTTGAAATTCTGTTTCTGTGCGACAGATAGCTGGTGGTTCTGGTGGCCCGTATATAACGGGCTGGATCATAAACCTCTTTCCGTATCTTCAGATGTATGGAAGCTTTGCACAGAATGAATTCCTTGACCACTGGTCTGCAGGCGGGATTTTCTATGGTGTAACAACCGACTGCTTTCCATCTGGCTTGTCTAGAGCACCATTTGTATGGGAATATTTTGAACAGGAATTCGACATGCAGTTCATTGGAGGATTCATGGCAGTGTCCCAAGATCATGAGACTTTGGCACTGAGACCGGAGCTGGGCTGGGCTGTTGTAGAGGATGTCACATCTTAGCTAATTGAACATTGTCCTGTAAAAGGTATACAATCACCTGTAATCTAAATATGCCCATATATGGTCAAAGGGGCGTTCCTTGGTATTCAAAATACCCATGCGAGGGCGCTGTTTTTAAAAAGCGGCCATCCGTTAAAAATCTGTGATTGGTTAGATTTTCTCTTTCCCTGGTAACTGTGGCAAAATTGGAACAGGTGACAGTATACCTTTAAAGTGCCTTATTAAAATGGCTAAATACACGAAATAATCTTTAAAAGAAGGACCTCAGAACAGTTCTTTTATTGTAGTTATTGTAGCTCTTCAATGTGTTAGATTAGCTCATTGTATTACATAATTTGTCCAATCAAAAATACGAATGAATTGTATACATGATTATCACCCCTAGGAAGATAGATATTAATCATGAAATCGTCAAAATTTTCATGAATGTTATTCACATTTTTTTTTGCTTTTCAGTAGGCTTCTGTCAGACTCCCCCAAGTAATTCCAGCCATTTTAAGCCCTGTCAGGAAGTGTTGATAACACATCTCATTTGCATTTGCCGATTGCATACATCATTCTGTGGTTATTGACCATTATGTCAATGATGTCTGCATACCTAATGCCAATTGTCAGTAAATTTCTCATCGATATCACGCAAGAGTGACTGCATGAAGGAGCATTAGTTTCTTTCCGGGAAGGGGACTCAGAGAAAACCAGGAGGTTGACGTTTACAAAACTGCATTTCGGGAGGGGGGGGTGTCAAATTTTGTAATAAATGATTGGGGCTGATTTTACGAAAGTTTGTATCGAGTTATGGCAACAACAAAAAAGTTATCAAAAAGTATATAAAACAGAAAACGATCATGGCTTTATTCTGTCTAAACAGGTGATAACAATAAGAAAAGAGCACTTTTGTTCACAAAAATAACAGGACTAGTATACCGGTATACTATACTACGTTTGCAGGAATTTTTCTCGTTAGCCTCTGAAGCTGCTTAAGCTTCATTTTCATGGATAATCTCGCAAACGAGGGAAAAATAATACACTTCCTATCGAGTAATATTTTGGCCTTACTATTCGTTAGTCTCCAACGACAAAATAGTTATGTCAGAGTCCTGTTCCATCTAGAAAGTTTGACCACAGTTTTTTAGCATTAATAAAAATTGTGTAACACAGTGCAGTAAAATATGATAAGAGAATTTAAAAATCAATTTGACTCTCAAAGGATGGACATGTTTTATTTTCAAGATTAGAATGATATCTTAAACAAAAATTCTGAATTATTCGTTTTAAAAGCATTTATTTCCCCGGAATTATTTTATTTTTCGCCGTGTTTTGACAAAATGCAGAATGTGAACGTTGGGAAAAAAAATCAACATTTACAAATGAATACAGGGTTATGTTATGTCGTTTTAAGTAACATTGGTGCAGTGGATTATGTCTTTCCTTTCTAGCAAATGAGTGTCAGACGATGAGGGCGCAATAAGCCATTTCCTTCGTAATGGTCATAAAAGATCTCTGTGTCTCCGTCTCGACTCGTGTCGTCTCGGGTGTTAATGTTTGCCGTGCACAGTCCGTCTCTAGAGTAAAGAGACTTCACAACATTATGACCTTTTAATGCTGTGTTTCGAAAGTTTGCCGGACTTTCGTCATCAGTTGACTAAAACCTCATCTTCTATCAGTGGATAAATTGTGAAGAAGCTAATTATCAAATTGTATGCATAATTATGTTACCCCACTTGAAGTTTGTTTTGAGTTTGGAAGCTACGATATCTAATTTGGTTATACTGTGTTCAAGGTAGTGATCGTATTGTTTTTTACTCAATCGAAATACAGACATAGGTGGTTGTCGACATGTTTTGCGCTTCTGTTGTAAGGTTTTACTTTTCTTTGTTGTTTTGTTATTAGTCGTGTTGTAAACGATGTGTGCTATCACTTTTTGACGGATTATTTTTGACGCTTCCTTATTATGTAATCATGAGAGTATGTAATTGCCGTTACCCTCCATAAGTAGTAGTAGTTGCAATACAACTTGCTGTTTGTCGGATTTATTTCCCTCCATATTTTCAGTTTATTTTTTCATTTCTCTGTTTCGTCATTTTACTGTTTCATCATGTCGCTGATTAACATTAGCCAATGGATGGTCTCCCTCTGCGTTGTGCATTTGGGGCATTTAGAAATTAAACAGCAATCAACGATATGTAAATCTATCAGTGTCAAGTTGTTTGCATACAGCTCACTTTTTTTCGTGATATGTAAAATTAGGTTGAATTTTATCCAGTTTTTGCTTTATTCCTAACAACACCGTAATGAAAATGTTTATTATGAACTGTTAAAAATGACAAATTCTGCAATGCTGCACTGTACAACGCAAAACAATTTCAACAAAGTTGTTGTCAATACAGATATCAATTTGTTTGATTACTTCTTGACTAGATTTAACGAGAGTTTGTCACCATCGCTGGTTACTATACTAGCAATATTTGGACAAGCATAGAGAGATTATGTAAACCATTACCGGCACAGAGCGCATGCGCCCGTCTTCAAGGCCAAGCAAAGCTTGAGGCCACGGTTTACCATTGCAAGCAGTCTTTGCAGGCATAAAGCGAAAGAATAAAACAAAATCAAAATGATGCAGAAAATACGATGGGCAAGAGCTTGAAAGCGACTTTGAAACTTTCCAACGATGATTCATACTATGGTTACGACCAAGAATGTTCTGAGGCCAAGAACATCGTTCAATATCATGAAGCTGTCACGTCGGGATTACATGTAAATTTCGGAAACTACGTAATTTCCTCGTAATTACCTCATGTCAGTCATTTCGTCGGATTGAATCCTATCAATGTTGGGAAGAGAAAAAAAAAACGCTTGTAATAATTTGGACTTTGTCAATGGAAGTAACTAAATTGAAGTTAATATAAAACTACGGAAACTACGTAATTTCTTCGTGATTACGTCATGTCTGTAAATATGATGCACATGAACAAAGAAATGAGAGTACCAGAGACCTGTCTGGTGAATGATGCCCATATTGGATTGGATTGTAAGCAACTAGAAAAGAGTATGAATTTCTTTTGGTTATGTCCTTTTGCAAAGTTGGACAGGATAAGGTGTGTCATGTTCTAGTTTTTAGTTCTTGAAATATCAAAATTCTATTAATCTGCAAGAAACTTTGCGATGGTCCAGGCATGTCTGAGTAGTGGATATTGACGTGAAAACGCCCGATATTAACCGAAAAGCCCCAATGTTCATTCCCTGATTACAGATGAGCCTTGCTAATAATATGAAACATTTAAAATCCATATAGGCCCTAATAATAGACATATTATGATATCAATAATAATAGAAACATCTTTGTTCGCTATTACAGCACTGGGAGATCAACTTCTTTACCATGTTTCATCAAATCTGATGCAGTTTTGAATGTAGCACACTAACTAAAAAGGTCATTAAATATGCAAATTGGCAATGAATTGTCATGATATTGCCACATTTCTTTGTGAATATGGCCCTCCCCAAAGGAATGCGTGGATTTCTTGATCTTTCAAAAAAGCTTGCTCGAAAAATGGCGACCAAGCCCAAAAAACACCGGCCCAACTCCCCTGTAATTTCTGTCCAGTCCCTAATGTCATTTTCCTTCAAAAGGAAGATCTCAAACGGGAAAAGGGGTCGCTGTACAAAGCCCCAAGTGTAATACTATTGATAAAATTTTATGTGTACAAGTTTATTTTGTCTAAGTTCACTGAAGCTGTATTTTCGCGAACATGCTTCTTTTCCTCTTGTAGGCGTAAGCCAGTTGAACAAACGGACAATGCTCAAGTAATCACGCACATGTGCAGTGCGTTTTGAAAGGATGCTACTGCAGCAAGGTGAAGACCAGCTGACCTGTGCCCTATGTAAATCACTTTGTCATCAGCAGTGCTGTTTTTGCTCACGTGTTAACACACGTGAGCATATGTCGCAGCGATGTCTGTCTGTCTGTCTGTCTGTCGTTGGTCCGATATCTCAAAAACGGCTGATCAGATCAGAATCAAATCTGGTACATAGTTAGCAAATGGCAAGAACTGATTAGTTTTTGGTGGCTGTGGCTTGCATACTTTTTGTTCATTTGCATAATTAATGATTTTAGAAAAAACTGATATACATTAAAAACAACTGCATGCAATTTGATGAGATTTGCTACAAATGTTGATCACACCACATCAGCTGTGGGAACCATTAAGGGGTGACATGAAAGATAGTTTTTAATTTGCATATTTAATGAACTTTCCTAATTAGGGATCTGATTTGACTTGATCAAAATTGGTATGTGTATTGAAGACACTATGATTTGACATTATTGAAAGTCATTAAGCATTTTAACTTCACCCTTTCTAATTTGCATATCTAATGAACTTTGCTAATCAGGGATAAATATTTGAATTGACTGGACCAAAGTTGATGAAACTTGCTACATGTATTGAAGCTACTATGATACAACATTCTTGAAAGTCATTAAGCATTTTTACTTCAGCAAATTCCGAATTTGCATATTTAATGAACCCTCGTAATTAGAGATAAATGTCTGAATTGACTTGATTTTAGTTGTTGAAACTTGCTATATACATCAAAGATACTGTGATATAACATTATTGAAAGTCAAAAGACATTTTTACTTCAGCCAATTCATAATTTGCATATTAAATGAATTTTCATAATCAGGGATATATTTGAATTGACTTGATCAAAATTGATGAAACGTACTATGAACATTAAAGACACTATAATACAATATTAGTGAAAGTCATTAAGCATTTTCTCATCAGCCAATTCCTATTTTGCATATTTAATGAATTTTTCTAATTAGGGATATATATCTGACTTGACTTGACCAAGGTTGACAAAACTTGCTATGTATATTGAAGATACTATGATACAACATTATTGAAAACCATTAAGCATTTTTACTTCAGCCAATTCCCAATTTGCATTTTCAATGATACTGGTTTCATTGATTTCAATGATGTATTTAATGAACTTTGCTAATTAGGTATATATATCTGAATTGACTGGACCAAAGTTGATGAAACTTGTTACATACATTAAAGATACTATGATACAACATTATTAAAAGTCATTAAGCATTTTTTCTTCAGGCAATTCCCAATTTGCATTTTCAATGATCTTTTCTAATTAGGGATATATACTGGGATTTACTTAATGATCAAAGTTGGCAAAACATGCTATCAACATTGATGATTATACCAGGTTAAAACAATATCGAAAGTGATTTCACATTTTCATGTCAGGTAATTTATAATTTGCATATCTAATGAGCTTTCACAGCTCGGCATATATGGCTTGAAGGACTTGGCCAAATGTTATTATACTTGCTATATAAATTGGTGATACAATGACAGCAGTCAAAGAACTTTAATATTTTTATTTCAGCTAATTACATATTTGTATACTTCATGCGGTGAACATTGTTCAGTATGTTCATCATAATACTTTCAATGAAGTTGCAAACGTGTGGCAAAGGCTCAATTTTACACATAAGTGTAATATATAATGAAACACGTGAGCATTTTCAGTTCATATCTGGTTCCCGAAGACGTAGCAGGTGGTAAACAAATTCTCAGTATACGAGAGACATTCAAATAGACTGTTAGCAGATTCTGTAAGCTTAGATTGCGTATGCTGTGAAGTTAGGGGGAGGCGACGATTTGGAAATCACGAGATTACGAGTTGGCGATTACCAGTCGTAACCTCAGACCGGTGGTTGAAATCTGGTCGCCAAATATTCACAGGAACGACATCGATAGAGGTAAGTCGTAAAAAGTCCAAATCCTAAATACGCCATAGACCATAGGTGCCACTCAGGCTCACATAGTAATGTCACAGCCAGGTAATTTACAAGTTTCTCAGGGATGCCGCGGGAATTTTCAACATGACAATGTGCCCAGGTGGTAATAACAGTAACTTAACGTCTGCAGAATCAACAAAATAGTAAAAAGTCAGCCATTCTTTGCATGACGAGGTGCGTCATTAGAATACAATGTGTATTACTGTGTATTAGGGAGCATTCGTTTTTACGGAGAGAGGGGGTCGGTGGAATGAACGACAAATGAAATGTAAAAAGCGACCCCCTCCAAATCAAATTTCTAAAATTTGCCCCCCTCCCCCAATTCAGAAATTGTAAAATTTGACCCCCCCCCCCAAAAAAAAATGATATTTTAAACATTAACCCTTCGCACCCTATGGCCCTGGGCTGAAAAATTAGGCCCTTTAAAAGTGTTTGCAAGAAAAGAGTTACCCACCCCAATGTTCATGCACAAAATCAGCGACGCTCCCCCAGATGTCACAGTCCGTATCAATAATATCTTAATTGTCTTATAATTTCCAATTTGACCTTTGAACTTTCAAAGAATCCTTTTTGAACTTTACAAATAATCACTGGGTGAAATTCCAATATCATAGTGGTTTTTCAGATCTGTTCCTTCAAATGTAATATTCTCTTCACGTACATTTATACCAATTATCAAACTTTTTTAAAGCACAGATTTTAATAGCAAGTTCCCTCATAGACAAGATAGTGAATCATCATTTCGGTGAAATTCCGAAATCAAATTTCTTGCCCACACATACACTGGCAACTATCCTAGTCTGATCAAGTACATTAATATAAATACTCAAGAGTCTATAAATATACAGATTTAGCTAGTTTTGTATTTAAAAGAAATTATTCATAGTTTCCTCATAGACTACCCATAGATTATGTATGGAGGATCAAACAACATATTGGTGAAATTCCAAAGTCATTTTTTTTCCATAACTCAATACAAACCTTTTTAAAATTTGACCCTTCCATTCATTGATTGTAAAATGTGACCCTCCCTAAAAACGGTTTCGTAAAAGTCAACCCCCCTGATTTCCACTGACCCCCTGCCTGTAAAAAACGAATGCTCCCTTAGAGCAAAGGTAAGTTGCGTACAAAAGTAAACTTGTGTTGTAATTCAGAGCGAGGAGCGATATCATAGAGTTTGGAGAACGATCACAGTTAACGGCAGGGAGCGGAAGAGAAAATATTTCGTCAATTTTTCAGTAACCCCAACAATAGCCAAAATTTCAGAGCCCTCTGTGGCAAGAACAATTAGGTAGCCCGTACACGCCAAAATGAAAATGTACAGCCGACTGATGCCATTTGCGATGTTTCTCTTTGAAAGTCAGTCACTCAAAATGATCTCGCTTGTGACATGTTCGGGCTGAACTAAAGTGTAATTATCACGAAGAAAACACCAGCCAGAGAACGTGTGCCATATTTGGGCACAATGAAACATCGAAACATCCATTTAATCATAGGCCAATCATGAGAGGATCATTTTGAGTAATTTACTTTCAAAGGAACTCCAATGACGTCATGTTTCTGCTGGAGCCTACTCTCGTTCAAATTGGCGGTTTCACCCATAAGTGTCATTTCACCATATACAGTAGTCTATGGCACACACTATGAGCAATATGTATATGTTTGACAAGTGATCTATATTTAATCCACTGGAACAATGTAACTAGAAGTGCTTATACGTGCAACAAATATAACATTAAAATATTCTTGGTGTCCTTTCTCCTTCCTACCCTTTAACAGTCAGCATAATGGTTTTCAAAAGCACAAATTGTTAAGGATCGTCAGACTTTCAAACACAGCTGTTTCATAGGATAACTGCAGAAAACTGCTTCATGAATAAATGTTTTTTTAAGATTGATTTATCGGTAGGATTTGCATTGAGTGAAAATGTTAGAGTCCCCTCCATTGTAACTTGAAGTTTCAAGGCTCGCCCTTGAGCACACAGGTTTTCTTCATGCCACTCCCCCTATTTCTCTTCCGATCCCCTCAAATAAAAAGTGCTCGCTCAGTAAACATAATAAATTAAATGTAAAAAGGTATGTGGGATGTACAGCTTAAACCATTATCTCAATATGCCAAGCCATGAAACAGGTATAAGCCCCCCCCCCCCCAATGTTCTGGTCCTTGACATTCAGCAAAAGTGATACAGCGACGCGGTTTTCTTTTTTCCATTTTTTTCTTAACAATCCTAGTTTCGCACTATTGATGCGACAGTTATTGTCTTTTATCACTGGCTGCATAATACTTCCGTTTTATGTTTAGCATTTTTGGACATGCAAACAGGGATATCAAAGATAAATGTACTGATTAGTATGTAATCCAAAATAATACCATGACGCACAGGTTCTGAAATGACGTACGCGGTGACAAGAAATGATCTTTTTGGCCTAATGGACAACGACGATACTCAAAAGTTGGTGATCTATTGACAACTTGTTTCATTCTCAGTGTTGTATGAAAATTTGATAGTCGTCAGACAACGACCACGACTCCTCATCGAGTCAAGACTAGACTTAGCAGTGCTAAAAATAGACCATGGGCTTTCTGTAGGGAGGAGGCATATTGCCCGTGATTGATACATTATGATCAAAATGCAATGAAAATGCGTTTTTATTGATCATTACCTCCAGTGCCTGTCATTTAAGTATGTCAGTTCACATATTGGACATTGCACGCCAAGTACTGACTGAATTTTATGTCCCCGTTTTTGGCAGTCCGTGTGGGCTACCTTTCATGGATTTTGGTAGCCCCAGGGAAAAGTTGGTAGTCTGTGGACGCGGGACTACCGCTAGTGTTGAGCACAGGTAAAATAGTTTTCCAGAAATGAAGTGTATTCTACGTTTTTCTGAATTAGGGACTAAAACGAGAGTTCAACGGTCAAAATAAAATAAAACAGCAGAAAAATGTTTTCATTCTGCATTAGTTACTTCCGGTATTATTCTTTGATATGTAGAGGTTCTTACTTTCTTTGGCTAATCAATATTTCAAGAATGTCATTTTAATTTGAAGAGATGACCTTCAATTCTGAACGACTTTTTAACTATGCACATGATGTACATAAGATAGAAATAAGTAGAGTCCGATCGGAAGAAAGTCAGAATTTCAAGGTCAAATGCACACGTACTATCACTCGGTTAAAGAGATATTAGCTGTAAATATTCGCAATCATACCAATCCATAATCCAATAACACTAGGTCAAAATTTGTAAGACAATAGTTGTAAACATAGACACAAAACAGCACAGAACAGACAGCAAACAGACGGCACACAAACAAAGTCACATTCATGAAAGAAAGATATATGGACCTCTGGCCAGAAGACCAAGAAGTGATGTCAGGTGTTTCGAAAATAGTAAGCGCATCCTGCCCCACATGTGGCACCCGCCATATATCAATCTGTAAGTCAGATAGGTAGTGGTCACTAACTAAGGCCCCATGTCACCGATGCCATCAGTGATCATTTGTCGAAGAGAGATATCGTATTTATCAACCAGCTTGCGATACCTGCCAAAAAAGCGTTTGAATGTAGAGACAAGTCTTGCTCTGGTGTAACCTTGATTTAACAGTTTGAAAGAGAGATGGCCATGTCTCTCTACAAAATCACCATATGAACTGCATGCTCTTGCATATCGAATAAGCTGGGAAATGTATACCCCATAAGCAGGTGAGAGTGGAATATTACTGATGAGGTGTGGAAAATTAATTATACTAAAGTTGAAATCATCTCTCTTGTCATATAGCCTAGTAGAAAGGTGACCATTAGAGTCAAATTCAAGTAAAATGTCCAGATATGTAACTTTAGCGGCATCATTCTTTTTGAATTGATTCTCAACATTCGGTGTGCATGCGTAGCAGATAATTCTCACCTTTCTTGCCTTCCATTCCTTTACATATCCTTGTCACAGTTTTTTCTGGGGCACAGGTTTCGGGATCACCTTTCTTAAGTCGTAGCTGAGCACTTGTACCCGTTGATTCGTCACACTGACTTATTTCATGAGTTTCGTACTTGCAGACTGCTAACAGAGAAGATCGTTCGCAGATTTTTCATTTGGGCAATGACAGTTAGTCTCCACGTTCTAGTTCAACTGATCGGTGGAGATTTGAATCAGACTCTGGGGCAAAGAAAGTGACATTGATCTTTATGTGCATTTGTCGCGACAGAAACGCCAAGAAAGAGACGAGACGTGGGCTTATCTTACAAAAACACTTAATGAGAAAGTTACATCAAATATTCACATTTTCCAGCTGTTGATACTAATTGGATTTTACAGTTTTACATGTAATAAATGTACAACAAGAAAAGCTCCATAATTCTAACAAAGCCTATGATGTTAAAGCAGCGCGAGCCTCCAAACTTAAGTTTTGATCTTCGCTCACAATTTCCTCAAGGCAGGTTAATCGCAATTCCTGTAAATAATGATCAAAAAGTGATATCCGTACTCATCCAGCAAATTTTAATATTGCAGAAATATGTAAACTAAATTAACCGATATTCGAAATGCATATGGCGTTTGTGATAACACTTTGGAAATAAATATATTTTTTTTGAAAAAGAAATATAGCGTCAAGGACACTTTACTCACATTTGGTCATTCACGAACAGATAAGTTCTGTTAGTGATTAAAAGTTGAGTTACAGTTATTGAAATTTTCACCAAGTTTACACTGTTGGTGCTCATAAGCATACTTCCAGTAAACGATAACTTCATTCAAACAATTTCCAGTTGAGCATGCATCGTCCCATCTTTTGCAAAGCTGAATTGTGTAGCTATTGTCGAGTTTTTCCAAGTCGACCAGGGAATTCAAGTATGAGATATTTGATATGTTTTTGGACCAAACACAACAAAAGTTGTCCAAACATTTTAATATTGGCTTTTTTGTTGATATATCTGATCTCTGAAACCTTCATATCAAATTTCAAAGCAATTTGACAGGTAATGTCAGAGGTTTTAAGACCAAAGAAGAAAAAAATGACCTGAAGTAAAGTAACGCAAAACTCACCGCAATTTGAATATATATATATATATATTATATATATATATATAATATATATATAATATATATATATAATATAAACCAGACAGGTGACGTCAGAGGAGAATTTGACCAAAATTTTAAAAGATTGACCATAAAATATAAACAGCGTTTTCTCCGCCTATTCATTCAAAGGTCCATTTAGCGTAATATTCATCAAAAGTAGGGAGTTAGACTTGACATTAGGGGGCAGTCACTGTTGACGTTGATTTTGCCTTCCAAGGAAGCGCTTCCCGATATTATTTCGAGCGTCACCCGGTTCAGTTGTGTTGGTCTATGTCGCATGCAGTGCATGCCCTTGCTATCATCGATATCATGATGTTTGTCAGCTTTTGATGTGCTCGGCTGCTTTCTATACCTGCTGTCGTTTGTCACCTATAGGTTTCCCCACCTCAAAATACGACGTATTAGTTCCCTTGGGCAGGAATTGGTACTAAATTTTGGGTTTAAATCCATGAAAATATGCGGTGATCAAACGATTGCGTTTCATTGCGATCAAGATCGTCACTGCAGCGTGCCTACACAAAGCCAAAGTTGGAATTCTCCATGAACATAAAATTACACAAGTATTCATGGAGATTGAACCGCAACTACTTCGTTGGCTGTTCTTTTATGGTTACACTCTACGTCATGCACGTCACCAAAGCTAAATGACAGGCGATATTTTGTTCTTTTCCATTGGAATATTATATATGGGTAGAAACAACAGCATACGCTTAGGTACTGAGTCATCCTCGCTCATATGTATGGACGTCTTCGCTTGATGAGTTTCATGCGCTACTTCCATGCTGACAGTAACCTATTTTATGGCAGACAATCGTGCGAAATGCGCAATTTGCGCTATTGCGCAGCCGAGAAAACACTGCACAGATATAAAAATGTCACCACAATTTTACATTTGACTGCTATAACCAGTAAGGTCATACACACCACGTTTCGAAGCAATCTGAAGAGCACTCAGAGAAGATAAAAAGGAAAAACATTGTCCCAAAAATACATGTACGAAAATTTCACGACAAGTTGAAGACACTAAACTAAGGTCGCCAAGAAATATGCATTGCAAGAAATAAGAAATATGCATTTCAAGTTTCAAAGCAATAAGACATGCGCTCACAGATCGGGAGAAGGTGATTTTTCGACAAAGACTGGGGTAAAATTGCCACACAACTACATATATGAAACTTTCACCACAATGCTAATGGATCTGTCAGAGATTAAACCAAAACACATGCATGCGGATTTAAAAGCAATTGGAAAAAGGGTTTCAGAGTGAAAAAAAATTGACCAGAAGTTGGAAAATTGACCCCGAATCATAAATATGAAATATTACTAGAATTTGAACAAAACTAATTCATGTCGCCTTAAAGAACTTGCATATCACGTTTCAACTTGCAGTTAGAGAACTTAAACGATTTGTATGATTTTGCCTTTTACTGTATGTATGCAAAGTTGACGTCGAAGTGAATGACCTATGAAACAATAATGTATGCTCCTCTAGTCGTACAGAACCCAATCATTTCGATTTGTAAGGCCTCAACCAAAGCACAATGTATTGTATGGGGTTGCAGTGATGGGCCATCGCACTTATTCAGCATCTTGCAAAAAGCAGATGCCGCCAACTGGTAAGTTTCATCAATTTCGCAAAATCATCACAAAACATGTTTTGAAGGCTGATATACTGATTTTAGTTATTTTTGACCTTTACCTAAAATTTAGAGGGAAAAGTAGAGCTGTTCGTAACTGCCCTCCCACTGGCATACACGGAAAATATGCCCTCCTACTGAATTTTATGCCCACTGCCCTTCAGTATCTATGGTCTGCCCGCTCCCCACTTCCCACAACAATTCAATCGCCCCACCGCCCACTCCCCACTACTGAAATTCCCTTTGCCAACTAGATGCAAACAAGGTAACCAAGTTTAACACAAAACCGTGCCAGCAGTTTAAGTGTACCTTCGAACATTGCTCCCTCTAAGTTAGGCGCTTAATCTCCCCTCAAGTTCTATCAACTATGGCTTTCATCTCCCTCTACGTCAACAATTGTCAAAAAGTTTCTCCCCTCCCAATGAAAAACATAGAATTTCTTCCCCGCCCACTGTAAATATTAACATTTTCTTCCCGCCCGCAAATTATTTTCAAATTTGCCCACCCGCTGAAAAAACTGCACACGAACACTTTTTTGCACGAACTGCTTAGTTGGCGGCACCTGAAAAAGGTTTGTCGATAAGATCTACTCTCTCATTAAGAATGTCCTACGGGAAATACATTTATACCAAAGCTATTGAAACACTTAGGAGAAAAATACGCATTCGGCCGATCCCATGACTAATGAAGTGTAAAGGGTGTTACTATAGTTTTTTTCTTTTTCATAGTAGTAACGTTCCGGCCATCCTATTACTAATCGTTCTTTCAAAGGGGAGTTTATGTGTTGAACTCGCCTTGGCTGCCGAGAGGTAACCTGGGGATCTTCAGTGTATTGACTACACGAGACGTTTAGAGTTCGTTGGTACTACATAGACTTTATTTCCCTGTAGACAAGCTTGACAGTTGCCATCGCCCAAGATACGCTTCTCCCATAGTCTAAATGTCTTGGGTCCGCCGTTTTCCTCTCTCAATGTTCCAATCTCCTTTAGCAACCCAGACTGTTCGTTGTATGTTTAAGGATGGGATTTTAAACGTTATCTTTAAGGCGTGGCTTCGATCATACGATAGACATGAATTAAAGATAAAATGATACATCCAATCATAAACATCAGTGTCACAATTAATATTCAAACGTCACTGTGACATATGTTCTTGCTTTCGTCCTGACTTCCGTAAACACCCTCGTAAAACGGAATTAGCGTATTGTGCGTTTGCCTAACATATGGTTTGTATGCATATCGACTTATAATTGAATTCTTGTTGTTTTAATTAACCATTTTACTGGTGTCGATGACCGCTAGGTTCATTAACCTTTGTCTGAGATAAAATATCTCTGTAACACTCTCCGTCTTTCAAGCAATGCGTCCCGCATTGTTATCCATAAACTATTTAAATTTTTAAAGTGTAAAGAAAGCAAACAGTCGTACATTTACAATAATTTGTAAAGTCTTAAGAAACGAAAAATTACATATCTAAGGTAATTCCTTGTTTACATCGAGTTTTAAATGGCATATACTTGGCCATCCTCGCAACTCTGGAGAAAACGTACACATTTGTTTCATTTTCCTTGAACTTCGTCATCATCACATCGTCTTCCAATTATTACAATATCATTGATTCCTTATATTCAACTTTGATATTTTCTTATAAGCTGATTGCGCATATTCGTCATTATTTGAGGTAGAGTGGGATAATCGCCGATTTCTCATATTAGTTTCAGAGATTGACAGCTTAAATATTCCCGTCCTTTTCACCTCGTGTGGCTCCCTTCAGGGGGCATAATAATCATAAATTCCTTTTTGTTGAACTTCTGAAGAAACAAAGAATAGAACAATATCACAAAATAATTTCGCGAGCTTAGTTATACAAAAAGAATAGGCTACTTGAATCACAGCATTGTAATATGCATTCACTTTGTGTATAAATAATGCTCAAATCTAAAAATATCTCTGTTTCGTTATACCGATGCTCCAACGAATGCATCGTCATTATAACTTACATAAAATCATCTCTAAGATATGAAGTTTCCCAATAACTTCATACGTAAAAAGTCACCTTTACTCATCGTGACTATATAAATTCTCGTAAAACTCTTAAAAACTCTTGAAAACTCGTCTTCTACATATACAAAAATAAAACAAGACATTTTTCCTATTTTCAAGTATTGTTTACACAGGCAGTGTATCAATTACCAAAGTGCGATTCAAATCTCAGAATAATTTCACAAACAAATAAGTAGCGTAAATGGTAAATAAAAGAAGTAGTTAACATGAAACGGAGCTTAATTTCTGTTCGTAATATCATATGACACCAGTCGGCTTGTACAAAAATGTATCTATATAATTCAACTGGTAGGATTACATCATACACACTCATTTACACTGGAGGCCTCATTTCATTCATACTCAGAATCAGTCATGTAAATCCATACCGTGATGAATTAGAATATGAATTTCTCAATTGTTTTGTCAGCGATTGTTGCTTATCCGCTAGTTGTATGATCAAAAGGAGTCTGAAGTCAACTCTTTCTTGATTGGATGTAAGATTTTGAGAAATATACCGTAAGAAAGACAATTCTTCATCGAGTTACAATTATCCCATTACAATGAGCTTAACGTCTAAAATAAAAATTCCTATCTTACATATCATTAATCTCTATACCATATTTCACCAAATAAGAACATTGACGTCGACGTCAAAATACAATATCACCGTAAAATAATTAAACAAAACATTTAAACATCGTAATAAGAACCAAATTGAATGTTCATTATTAGATCATATTTTGATTTCATCGAAAGTTCATTGGTAACTAGAGTTCGCAGAGTCCGTGATGCTTCAAACTTCATTACGATACTCACGGCTGCTTCACTATGGAAGTCTGTGATTTTCTAAGCTCGGATCGCTGCATTGTTCTTCGTTGTTCGGTGTATGTTGATTGCTTCAGTTGATTTTCTGCAGTAGATTTCTTCATAGATATTTCGCATTAGTTCATATTACAATGTTACTCAGCCAGTCGAATTCCAAAGATCATTTCGTCGTATTCAGTCTTCTTGTCGTCATCGTTGTTGGTTACCAGTTCTCCGTCTTCGTGTAGTTTGCTCTGTACCCGGATTCTCCACCATGTTACAATCTCTCCGAGCAACTCTCTCTGTATTCAATCTAATCTTACTTGTATTGTTTTAGAATGGGATTTTAAACGTTATCTTTAAGGCGTGGCTTTGATCATACGATAGACATGAATTAAAGATAAAATGATACATCCAATCATAAACGTCACTGTCACAATTAACATATTATACTATTAATATTCAAACATCTCTGTGACATATGTTCTTGCTTTCGTCCTGACTTCCGTAAACACCCTCGTAAAACGGAATTAGCGTATTGTGCGTTTGCCTAACATATGGTTTGTATGCATATCGACTTATAAATAAATTCTTGTTGTTTTAATTAACCATTTTACTGGTGTCGATGACCGCTAGGTTCATTAACCTTGTCTGAGATAAAATATCTCTGTAACAAGGGCTTTATAAGTGCTTTGGTCTAAGATTTCGTTTTTTCTTTTGTAGTGCGTGGTTGGATTCGACAATGTACCAGACTCTATTGTGAGAACCGTCCCCGCTACCGGCAACGTGTAACAGTCACAGCTGAAGGCTTCTCATATGCAAAACTTGTCATGTTTTCTCACCGGACATGCAAACGTCAATAACCTTTATAAAAATGCCAACTCATAAGTGAAAAGTGAGATTTTCAAAAACATCCGCAAGCTAATTCACAACATCTTAGTCTTTCGACCATTGTTTACGTCATTTCTGTATGCTCAGAAGTTTGTATCCATAGACAGTCGATTTATGGGTCAAGGGACTTTGAGAAAATGCTCCCTATTCGACTGGTTTTGTTGTTTGCTTGACCTCACAGTTCACAGCGGTTCTTTGACTTTTGTGTACATCACAGCCATTCCAGCTGTCAGAATCCCATACTTTGCCTTATTTTGTCAGGATGGTACAATCTATCTGACTGAAATGGGTCCAAAGTTTTTAATTTGAATTATCCAAAGCTCTGGTCCTCATAGAATCACAACGCTATTTGTCTGGAATAAGAAATTTTAAATAATCTGGGGAAATACCACAATGAGGTATTCCCGATCGGCATCTCGCGTTTATTCAAAGAACATCGGCACTATAGCGTGCCTAACAACGATGGGTTTAGCCGCCATTCAATGATGTGCCAAAGATGTTCTTTTTCAGGCGAACTGTACTTTCAATGTACTCATTGTTTCTTTGTCTTTCGTGCTTTGCTAATCTTTATTATTAATGCTTAAACATAAATGGCCTCTTTTCTGTAGTTTTGGCAAAGGATTCTTTGGGTAGTTCACCGACGTTATTTGTTCGAATGCAATGGACTTGTAACCATGTTAACATACACTATAAAGAGGGCATTATTTCCCCTACTGTCTATGTTTGTAATAGTGCTATTTCCCCTGATCACTTCGATTGTACGTTTTTTTTTTAAAAAAAGATAAATTTATTGCATCATAAAGGCAAATAAAACATATGTAAAGAAGTGAGAACCCTCGACGAACACAGGTGTTGCAAACAAACATGACAGGTAGCAATATAATAAGTTATAGAGCAACCTTTCTACTTACCTTCTTATTCGAATTCCCTTCTCCATTTTCGCCGCACTCTATTTGTTTTTTCTTGCCAGCTTCGGTGAAAGCAGCGAAGATGACAAGGACCACGAGTAAGAAAATAGTTATTCTCATATTTGTGTTGTGACTGTAGTCAAGAACAGATCCCTGTTAAAGCAATGCTGATCGAACTATGCTATTTGTTTAGGAAATGGTCGATCATTTTGTCATCGAAGTTATTGTATCGGTAGCAAGCTCGATTGTTTGCAATTACTGGATCGTATTAGCAAGTAGAATAGCAACAATAACTACACTGTGAATCCCTCCTTCGGCTGCAAACAGTAATATGCCCTCTTTCCAAGCAGCCAGTCAGAAACGGGATAAAATCCGTCAGAATTCCACACATCTTCAATACATGTAAATTCTGCTTGACGACGTGGCGACACAGAAAACACAACTGAGGCCAATGTCGCTGAAGGACGACTGACGGCGATTGAAAGACTGGTACATTTACGGTGTTAGAGTTTATAGTCATTTGTGGCATTTCAAAGGAAACATGTTTTCGTTAGTTTTTCAAAGCCATTAGCCATTTTGGCGAACAGTCATCAAAATTCAATCAGCCGACCTGAAAACTGATTAAGCATAAGTTTTCCAATGGTTATCAAATGTTTGTTGGTGTAGTACTGAATAAAGACCTCGGTAAAGGTAATGAAAGAAGGCAATAATTTTGGGTTGGTCGGCATCCTTCAGTGACAAAATGAACAGCGCGGTTTTAATGAAAACGTTTTGTAGAGGGGCAGGGAGATGGGCAAGCAGTGACATAAAAATCACCAAATGTCTGTCATTTAAGTCCATGTTTATTTTGTAATACGTTTGGAACCAAGTTGCGAAAATCGGATATTGAAGTTAGGTCGTTTTAATCTGCAAATGTAAACTCATCTGCTTTCTTTTTAATTTAAATACTTATTTTATGAATAATTTGTAATATTGCAACATTCAGCTATTTGGCACGTAACACTTTTCAGAAATTTGAAAAATATCTAGATCCAATTATCCGAAATTAGTTCCAATCATGTTTTTTGTAAAAAATCATACTCAACAATATACAAGTATACTCAACAAGGGACAATGCCCATGTAATCACGCACATGTGCAGTGCGTTTTGAAAGAGTACTATTGCAGCAGGGTGAATACCCGCTGCCCTGTGCCCTATGTAAATCACTTTGACATCAGCAGTGCTTGTTTTTCCCGAAGACATAGTAAGTGGTAAACAAAGTCTCAGTATACGACAGACATTCAAATAGACTGTTAGCAGATTCCGTATGCTTAGATTGCGTATGCTGTGAAGTTAGGGGGAGGCGACGATTTGGAGATCACGAGATTACAAGTTGCAGATTACTAGTAATCTCAGACCGGTGGTTGAAATCTGGTCGCCAAATATTCACAGGAACTACATCGATAGAGGTAAGTCGTAAAAAGTCAAAATCCTAAATACGTCATAGACCAAAGGTTCCACTCAGGCTCACATAGTAATGTCACAGTCAGGTAAAATGCAAGTTTCTCAGGGGATGTCGCCTGAAGTTTCAACGTGACAACGTGCCCAGATGGTAATGACAGTAACTTAACATCTGCAGAATCAACAAAATAGTGAAAAGTCAGCCATTTTGAGCATGACGAAGTGCGTCATTAGAATACAATGTGTATTAGAGCAAAGGTAAATTGCGTACAAAAGTATACTTGAATTGTAATTCAGAGCGAGGAATGATATCATAGAGCTTAGAGAAAGATCACAAAATGCCAGGGGGCGGAAGAGAGAAAACATTTCGACCATGTTTTCATTTGCCTCAACGATGGAGGAACGATATCATAGAGCTTAGAGAACGATCACAGTTAACAGCAGGGAGAGGAAGAGATTTTGTCGATCAGTAGCCCAAACGATAGCCAAAATTTCAAAGCTCTCTATTAGAAAGAACATTTTGGTGGCCCCACTCACACACGCCGAAATGGAAATGTACAGCCGACTGATGCCACATGCGATACGTCCCTTTGAAAGTCAATCACAGGAAATGATTATCCCGTTTCTGACTGGCTGCTGGGAAAGAGGGCATATTACTGTTTGCAGCCGAAGGAGGGATTCACAGTGTAGTTATTGTTGCTATTCTACTGGCTAATACGACTCAGAAATTGCAAATTATAAGAGCTTGCTACCGATACAACAACTTCGATGACAAAAATGCTCGACCATTTCCAGAACAAATGGTATAGTTCGACCAGAATTTCCTTTGACAGGGATCTATTCTTGATTACAGTCACAACACCAATATGAGAATTACTGTTTTCTTACTCGTGGTCCTTGTCATCTTCGCTGCTTTCACCGAAGCTGGCAAGAAAAACAAAATCGAGGGCGGCGAAAATGGAGAAGGGAATTCGAATAAGAAAGGTAAGTAGAAGGTTGCTCTATAACTTACTTTTTGCTACCTGTCATGTTTGTTTGCAACACCTGTGTCCGTCGAGGGTTCTCACTTCTTTACATATGTTTTATTTGCCACTTTGATGCAAGAAATTTATCTTTTCAAAACAAAACAAAAAAAAACCCCAGAACAAACCAAAAACAAACAAAAATCGTAACATCGAAGTGATCAAGGCAAATCGAACTATTACAAACATAGACAGTATGGGCAATATTCTTTAAAGTGAATGTTACCATAGGTACAGGTCCACTGCTTAAGAACAGATAACGTCGGTGAACTACCTGAAGAATCCTGTGCTATAACTACAGAAAAGAGGCCATTTATGTTTAAGCATTAATAATAAATATTAGCAAAGCAAGACTGACAAAGAACAATAAGTACATTGAAAGTACAGTTCGCCTGAAAAAGAACATCTTCGGCTCATCATTGAATGGCGGCCAAACCCATCGTTGTTAGGCACGCTATAGTGCCGATGTTCTTTGAATAAACGCGAGACGCCAATCTGGAATACCTCAATGCGGTATTTCCCAAGACTATCTAAAATTTCTTATTCCGGAATACAAAATAGCGTTGTGATTCAGAGGACCAGAGCTTTGGATAGTTCTAAGGGACTGGACATAAATTACAGGGGGGGGGCGGTGTTTTTCGAAACACCGCTGCGTCAAAAATAATGACCCTTCAAAAGTTCATGCACAAAAATTAGTGACCCTCCCCCTTATCCGTGCATGAAAATAAGTGACCCTCCCCTGTTACTCAATACCCCCCAAAACAAACCCGCAATGTGTTCAAGCCCTCCTTCTGACTTGCTATACTTTTGAAGTCCCCTCCCAAAAGCCTCAGGAAGGCAAAATGCGGCCGATATAACGCTTTGTCCAAAAAATATCAAATCATATGTGTGTGATAATTCATGTAAATGTACTTTGCTTGAAGTGGCAGATAAAAAGTGCATGCATGTACAAACAATGTAATTTTTAGATTTCATCGATAATGTCGATGTATTTTGCATGGCAGCCTATGATGAAACTATGAATATTTTTTTCCCAATACAAAACTAGGTAAATCTGTGCATTTATGTACACCTAATTATTAGTATTAATGTTCATGACTAGACTACAGTGGTTTCAAGTCTATGGTTGTGCAAGAAATTTGTTTTTGGAATTTCACTGAAATGTCCATTCACTATGCATGGCAGCCTATGATGAAACTATGAATATTTTTTTAAATACAAAACTAAGTAAATCTGTGCATTTATGTACACCTAATTATTAGTATTAATGTTCATGATTAGACTAGAGTGGTTTCAAGTCTATGGTTGTGCAAGAAATTTGATTTTGGAATTTCACTGAAATGTCCATTCACTATGCATGGCAGCCTATGATGAAACTATGAATATTTTTTTAAAATACAAAACTAGGTAAATCTGTGCATTTATGTACACCTAATATTAGTATTAATGTTCATGACTAGACTACAGTGGTTCAAGTCTATGGTTGTGCAAGAAATTTGTTTTTTGAATTTCACTGAAATGTCCATTCACTATGCATGGCAGCCTATGATGAAACTATGAATTTTTTTTTTAAATACAAAACTAAGTAAATCTGTGCATTTATGTACACCTAATTATTAGTATTAATGTTCATGATTAGACTAGAGTGGTTTCAAGTCTATGGTTGTGCAAGAAATTTGTTTTTGGAATTTCACTGAAATGTCCATTCACTATGCATGGCAGCCTATGATGAAACTATGAATATTTTTATTCCAATACAAAACTAGTTAAATCTGTGCATTTATGTACACCTAATTATTAGTATTAATGTTCATGATTAGACTAGAGTGGTTTCAAGTCCATGGTTGTGCAAGAAATTTGATTTTGGAATTTCACCGAAATGTTGATTCACTATTGTAGGCTAAGAGGAAACTACAAATAACTCATAGGTTATCTGATCCTAAATTGTTATTCAAAAGTTGTTAGACCTGAAGCTTCCAGTTGTTATTGATGACATTTTGCACTATTCTGAATAGTTTGTATTCTGTCAATGTCCTCAAAAAATAAAAAATGTACATACAGCTTCATGAACATTTGACACCAACCTATACCCAATGTATTGTCAATGGGAGAATGATATCAAATAAGTGATCTCCCAAATTGTTATTTAAAGCGTCATTATAGGGGACAGTTTATATGTACAATAGAGGAGTTGGATAAGTAGAAATCATGACAACTTAAATCAATGTGGCTGCTTGGATCATCAATACATTGCTTATTATACCCTTAAACTTGCGCCCCAAGGGCGCCGAAAATGGAAATGACAGAAAATGAAAGTGCCAGGAGGTATGTTTTCTTTTTTCAGTATTCCATATTCTTTAATACGTGCACATGCAATTTCAGCTTTGATGCATAAAAAAGGTGACCCTCCCCCATAGGCTTGCACAAAATTTTATGACCCTTCAAAAATGTTTGCGCAAAAGATGGCGACCCACCCCCAAAAAACACCGGCCCACCCCCCCTTGTAATTTGTGTCCAGTCCCTAATTGAAAACATTGAACCCGTTTCAGTCAGATAGATTGTACCATCCCGACAAAATAAGGCAAAGTCTGGGATTCTAAGACAGCTGGAATGGCTTGGATGTACACAAAAGGCCAAGAAACGCTGGGAACTGTGAGGTCAAGCAAACAACAAAACCAGTCAAATACGGACCATACATCGACTGACCGGATAAACAGGAAACGCTTTGGGTGGGACGATTCAAATTTTCCAAACTTCTGAGCACATAGAAATGACGTAAACAAGGGTCGAAAGACACTGATGTTGTGAATTAGGTCCCGGATGTTTTCGAAAATCTCACGTTCGACTTACGAGTAGGCGTTTTTATAAAGGTCACGGACGTTTTTTCGGTGAGAAAACGTGACAAGTTTTGCATAAGCCTTCAGCTGTGCGTGTTACACGTTGCCTATAGCGTGGACGGTTCTCACAATGGAGTCCATTGTCGAACCCAACCACGTACTACAAAATGCAAACGACTTCTTACACCAAAGCATTAATAAAGCGCTTTACACTTCATTACTCATGGGATCGGCCGAATGCGTATTTTTCTCCTAAGTGTTTCAATAGCGTTGGTATAAGTGTATTTCCCGTAGGAAATTCTTAATGACAGAGTAGATCTTATCATCATGCTGAATAAGTGCGATGACCCATCACTGCAATCCCATACAATACAGTGTGCTTTGGTGGACTCCGGAGGCCTTACAAAACAAAACGATCCCGTTTGGTAAGACGAGACAAGCATATATTATTGTTTCAGAGGTCATTCACTTCGACGTCAACTTTGCATACATACAGTAAAAGGCAAAATCATACAAATCGTTTAAGTTCTCTAACTGCAAGTTGAAACGTGATATGCAAGTTCTTTAAGGCGACATGAATTAGTTTTGTTCAAATTCTAGTAATATTTTCATATTTGTGATTCGGGGTCAATTTTACAACATTTGGTCAATTTATTTTTCATTCTGAAACCCTTTTTAGCTCACGTGTTTACACGTGGGCTAATGTCATGGCGATGTCTGTCTGTCTGTCCGTGTGTGTGTGTGTGAGTGTGTGTGTGTGTGTGTGTGTGTGTGAGAGTGTGTGGTGTGTGTGTGTGTGTGTGTGTGTGTGTGTGTGTGTGTCTGTCTGTCTGTCTGTCTGTTTACATGATAACTCAAAAACGCCTTAACAGATTCAAGTCAAATTTGGTACACTGGTACCATATCTAATTAGATTTTAAGCACTGTGGCTTGCATATTCATGAAGTTATGTAATATCATTTTTTTCCGTACAATACTACAATTGTTTCCCTATGGAGACGGTAATGACAGTGTAGACATATATCAAGAAATACTGCACAAAATTTCATGAAACTTTTCACAGATGACAATCTCAGAACATTATGATGTTACTGTGAGTGCCATGTCAATTATCTGCTCATTTGCATATTTAATGAACATTTGTTATTAGTGACATAACTCTGAAATTCCTGCACGAAACTTGATGATACGTGCAACAATTATTCATCTGATATATATCTAATTACACTTAGAAGCATTGGGCAGTTTCAAGTTAATAAATAGCTCATTTGCATATTTTATGATTTTTTATAATTTGTCATATAACTCCAATATAACTGAACCAAATTTGATTAATTCTGCTGCAGATACTAATCTGACTGACATCTAACTGTGGTGTAGAGCACTTAGTAGTGTCAAGTTAATAAAGGGTTCATTTGCATATTTAATGAAGTTTGCAATTAAGTATATCAATCTGAAATTACGGCACCCAAGTCAGTGTAATCTGGTATAGATATTTATCTGATAAATATCTAATTGTACTGACAAGCATTTGGCAGTGTCAAGTTACGAAGTAGCTCATTTGCATATTTTATGAAGTTTTATAATTAGTCATACAACTCAACTCTGAAATCAGTGCACCAAATGTGATGAAATCTGCTGAAGATACTGATCCGACAGATATCTAATTGTGATGTAAAGCATTTAGTTTTTGTGGAGTTAATTAAGGGTTCATTTGCATATTTAATGCAATTTGTAATCAGTGATATTACTAAAAAATTACAGCATTACATTTGATGAAACTTGCTACAGATATTGATCTGATAAATATTTAATTGTACTGAGAAGCTTTGGGCGTGTCAAGTTAATAATTAGCTCATTTACATATTAAATATTCAATAAAGTTTCGTACTGTGCGAAAGTTGATGAAACCTGCAACATATAATGTTATAAAAGATATCTGATTGTTCTCACCGCCTAACACGAGTGTATTACATGTAAAACTGTAAATCCAATAAGTATCAACAGCTGGAAATGTGAATATTTGATGTAACTTTCTCATTAAGTGTTTTTGTAAGATAAGCCCACATCTCGTCTCTTTCTTGGCGTTTCTGTCGCGATAAATGCACATAAAGATAAATGTCACTTTCTTTGCCCCAGAGTCTGTTTCAAATCGCCACCGATCAGTTGAAGTAGAACGTGGAGACTAACTGTCATTGCCCAAATGACAAATCTGCGAAATTGTGAGGGAAGATCAAAACTTAAGTTTGGAGGCTTACGCTGCCTTAACATCATAGGCTATGTGAGAATTATTGAGCTTTTCTTGTTGTACATTTATTACATGTAAAACTGTAATATCCAATTAGTATCAACAGGTGAACAATTTGAATGTTTGATGTAACTTTCTCATAAAGTTTTTGTACGATAAGCTGAAGCCCACATCTCGTCTCTTTCTTGGCGTTTCTTTTGGATAAATGCGTATAAAGATCATTGTCACTTTCTTTGCCCCGATATGTGATTCAAATCTCCATCGTTCAGCTGAACTTGAACCAGGATATTAACTGAAATTACCCAAATGACAAATCTGCGAACAATCTTCTCTGTTAACAGCCTGCAAGTACGAAACTCATGAAATAAGTCAGTGTGACGAATCGACGGGCAGAAGAACTGCTCAGCTACGACTTAAGAAAGGTGATCCCGAAACCTGTGCCCCAGAAAAAACGATGACAAAGAAATGTAAAGGAATGAAAGGCAAAAAAGGTGAGAGTCGTCTGCTACTCTTGCGTACAAAATCTTGTGAATCAATTTAACAGATTGATCGCGCTTATAATTTTACAAGCATAAAGATCATAAGAAAACGCGTGTTTGTAATGTCGTTTGTTCTTGTCGCCAGTAAGAGGATACACAGGCCGTGTTTGAGTGAAAGACTATTAATTTTGTTTTGTTAGAACACTGCTCCAGTCTCAGAAGAGTGTCTTTGTTGCTCGAAGTGATTTTAAAAATCATTGATACGAAAGTGACTCCATAGTACAATCTGTAGACCAAGCTGATAGTGGTGACCATTGAATACGTGATATGTTGAGCGAAAGGCATGTATGTACCTTTAAAACTGTAAAATTCAATTTATGTATGGATAATTTGAATATTTGATGTAACTTTCTCTTTGCGTATTTTGTAAGATAAGCTGTAAGCTGTGTCCAGTCTCTTTCTTGGCGTTTCTGTCGCGATAAATGCACATAAAGATCAATATCATTTTCTTTGCCCCAGAGTCTGATTGAAATTTCCACCGATCAGTTGAACTAGAACATGGAGATTAACTGTCATTGCCCAAATGAACAATCTGCGAACAATCTTTTCTGTTAGCAGCCTGCAAGTACGAAACTCATGAAGTAAGTCAAGTCAGTGTGACGAATCAACGGGTACAGAACTGCTCAGCTACGACTTAAGAAAGGTGATCCCGAAACCTGTGCCCCAGAAAAAACTGTGACAAGGATATGTAAAGGAATGGAAGGCAAGAAAGGTGAGAATTATCTGCTACGCATGCATACCGAATGTTGAGAATCAATTCAAAAAGAATGATACCGCTAAATTTACAGCTACTGTGTCTTTAACCAAGTGATAGTACGTGTCCTTTTGACCTTGAAATTCAGACTTTCTTCCGGTCGGACTGTACTTATTTCTATCTTATGTACATCAAAATCAAAAGTCGCTCAAAATTGAAATTCAAATTAAAATAACATACTTTCCAATACGTATTTTCTGCCATTTGTTGACAATCTTATATTGATAATGCTTCATTAACCTTCAGGTAATTTACATTAAAATTAAAAAATCAGCTTCCAGTTGTATACATTCAGTTATTGAGGAATACTTATGTTTTGTCCACAAGCAAAACTGTTTCCGATGCAAGACAACTGCATGATATCAACAACATCAAACAGAAACACTCTTGGCAATTAGCTTAATGTTCAGTTGGCTACCAGTCTAACGTGACAACTTACAGTATATCAAATCATTTATTTTCTGCTGTAGTGACCGCTGTGACCTTTGACGTAGCCGAAGTTCCTCCAGCTACTAAACCATTAAGAGCCACTTCAAGTTGGGAAAATCTAACAGTTCGCATCAAACAGAAGATTGAAAGCAGTTATCAAACCAATGCTAACATAGTCAGCTCTGGTGGTTTACACGGTCTAGTGCAGGCGGTACACATGGCCTATGACAATCACTATCCATTGGTGTTGAGTCCAGACATGATATGGTTGTGTATCACACAGGGTTTAGCAATCCACATCAACGAGAATTCCGAACAGCTGAGAGAGAAGTTTGTCTCACACTCTGAGAAGAAGGAAATAAAAGTAAGAAGAGATGAGTTTGTGAAAGGCTTGGCAACCAATCCATGGCCAGAGGTTTTCGGCGAATTTTCAGAGAAAATCAAAAATGAAATAGGAGTAACAAATTATGATCTCATTACTCCTAATTTCACCACAACCGGTCCCATGGAAAAGGCAGTGGGTGATATCGCCTTAATGGACACGATGCAGTCTTACTTTACATATACATTTATAACCCTTTGTGGAATTCCATCTATTACTCTCGAAGGCACTAAGGAAGACTGGATAGCAGTCCGGCATAAAGCTGAACAACTGGAGCAGTACGATCTCAAACGTTGGACTAAGCAACTTCTACCTGTCTTGGATCAATTTGTTAACGCATCAAGTGGGAACATAGACAAGGAATTCTGGTGCAATATTTACAAAGTAAGAATAACTGAATATTAATATAAATTCTGTAGCAGCTATCTATTTGTTTTTTAATGTTTTGTTCTCAAACCTGGGTTACAGTTCTGCGACGTCTTTATTCTTGTATTGATGTACCAATATTTCAGCAAGCTAAAATTACTTTTGATGCAGATTGTGTTTTCCCTTGAATAGCGATAGATTGCTCGCCACGAAACTGTAATTTGTCGCAGCATTGCAAATGCGTCTGTTGTTAAAATTGTCGTCTTCTGACATGACTCGTAAATATTGATATGCAACTCTGTTTCTGTGTTCCAGGTAGCTCGTGGTTCTGGCGGGCCATACATAACAGGCTGGATCATAACCCTCTTTCCGTATCTTCAGAATTATGGAAGCTTTGCACACAATCAATACCTCAACAAGTGGTCAGAGGGAGAGAGGTTTTTCTTTGGCGCAACAACTAAGGACTTTCCATCTGGCCTGTCTAAAGTACCATTTCAATGGCTTTATCATTTTCAGCGATTCGAGATGCAGTTCATTGGGGGATTCATGGCGGTGTCCCAAGATCATGAGACTTTGGCACTGAGACCTGAGCTGGGCTGGGCCGTTGCAGAAGATGGCGTCACATCTGAGGAGAGTGAACATGATCCTCGTTTCAGTGCCTTGTTGGAGCGGTTAGGTATAAAGCAGTAGGTCCTCAGAACATTTGTACTGTAGTTCTCACAACTGAAGAAATGTTACATTTACTCTTTGTATTCCATAATATCTGTCCAGTCAAACAACAAATGTATTGTACACATGATTATCACTACTTGGAAGTTAGACGTCAACCATGAGATCTCCAAAATGAAAGGGTGTTTACAAGTACGTATGGCTACAAGAAATTCGATTTTTGAATTTCACCGAAATGTTAATTCACTATACATTGTAACTTTTAAGAAACTGTGAACAATATTTTTCCAATATAAAACAAGCTAAATTTGTGTATTTTAGACACTTGATAATTGATGTTAATTCATTTGATTAGACTAGGGTGATTACAAGTGCATGTGTGTGCAAGCACTTTGATTTGTGAATTTGACCAAAATGTACATTCTTTCTGCAATGTAGTCGTTGAGGAAACTATTATATGAATATATCTTTACAACACGTGACCCCAAAAGTTAGAGCAAAACTTTGAAGTCCCCCTCGATCACCCCCAGAGTTTTCGTATCCCCCTGAATTCCCCCAGCGCCCTCAATTTAATATTTGTTTGTGAATGCAGTCTTATGAAAAATGTTAGATGCATAGTCGAGTTCAAAGCCGGAGAGTTCAGTGGTTTAACATCCTGCATCAACACCGATTGTAACATTTCCGATACAGGCTTTGTTAATAATTTTTTTGAAGAATTTGTCTGTGTTGTAAGGTAAATTTAACAGACAGACAAAAAGGCACACATACAGAGGGTCAGTGCTTAGCTATAGTGAAGAAGAAATGTGTCCTTGCAATTATTTGCATTGCGCGATAAGGTCTTATATTCAATAAAGTATAGTACGTGTAATATGCATATTTCATCGTTTGTTATTATGAAGGAAAGCCTCAAAAGATTGACAAACGGTATACGTCAGGTGTGTTTAACCTATAATGCGAGGTCACAGAAGTAGTTAGAGATCATAAATATTGACAACGGTGATTTATTTGATCTCAACGAATGGAGATTGAAAGATCGAATAACCGTGCGAAGAAAAGGAACATGTGTTATCATGATTTTTGATTAGTACTTGGGACTGCCGGGGTTCACTGTTTCCTCATCTTTTCACAGTTCGTTTAAGCGTACTTCCGCTGAAATGGCATACGTCATTTTATCATTCGTTACGACTTAAATAACCCTGTGAAATGAACGCCAGAAACATGACCAGATTGTAGGATTATGGGACCAAACATGGCACGTTCGATCATTTTACGTTTAACACGATTGGAACTCATTTGGAATAATTGGAGCTTCATATCTCAAATTTCTCAAAAGTGTTAGGCTAGGTGCCCAATAGCAGAATGTTGCAATATTACAAATTACTCACAAAACAAGTGTGTGACTTAAAAAAAGAAAAGCAGATGGGAGTGTTTTAACATTTGCAGATTAAAGAGACATTACTTCACCATCCAATTATCCTAAATTAGTTCCCATCGTGTTATTTGCATATATAGATTTAGATTATATCGGCCTTTTAGGGGAATTTCTAAGTATCAACTTCGCTGACTGTAATAAAGCAATATACTTCGGTACATTAAAAAAACTCATGAGTATTTACGCCTCTGGTGACGTTTTCCCCAAAACGGTGAATTATATAAATTATGTAAATCTGCCCAGTTGATACTTATCACCTAAATCTGAGGAGCGTGCCTGTATATATGGCTAGTGGAGATTCATAATCATCATAGAGAGAGACACATGAAACAGCTTTTGTGCAGTAGATCGAGTTGTCTGAACACACATCTACATAGTACCTATCTCCCTATCTCTTCAAAGTATATTTTCTCCATCCGACATTGAATATGTTTAGGCTGTGGCAAGAAGACAGTGAACAAGAGGAAAGTTAAACACTTTGACATATTAGTTGAACATCAGGAGGGATTCTCAGTGTTGCTTGATTGCTTCATACAAGTGCTGGCATTCCCAATACATTACTTACACCTATTAACCAATTCGACAAACATTGATAGTGCATTATCTGACGCAAAGCAGTAATGCATTTAGGAACAACTTGCAAAAAAACCAGTATGCAAGTATACATCCGTGCATGCTGAGGTTTCCGCTCGTATATTTCTACTAATAATTTACAACATATATCTTATGCAGAAGTTTAAATATCAAACAATCTATGAATGCCCGGTAGTAATTAACCACTGCAGGCGGCAGCTCCAGGGATTACTGAAGACACAATTTGTTATCTTTGGGTACATGGCAATTAATCACTTTTTACAACAATTTTCCGTGCCTACTGGGCAGACAACCTATCTACTTACAATGGCCAAGAAGATTTTTTTTCAAAATTCTCAAGCCCCCCCCCCACGAAATCAAATGCTCCACCCGCAGTCGGACAAGTCGCTCTTACGTTCTGTAAAACGCCCTCTTGTAGACATACAAGTATTTTCTTCATGCAATCATGAACATGATGAAGGTTCGTACTGCAATCTTGTACTTCGACTTCTCAGTTCATGGCGTCTAATACTTCCTTATTTTCGTATTAGATTAAATGCGGAGAAAACAGAAGAACGAGTATGACTTTTGACAAAAGAGAGACAGCGGCGTAAACAATAAGAACGACCTTTGACCTGATAAATGCTGACACAGGAACACGAAGGTTAGCGGGCGACTTGTTTTCGCGACATTGTCATCCAGTATATTTTCAAAAAGGTGCGCTATGTTAAACGTTCGTCATGATGACGATTAAGAAAGTATCTGACTTCGATTTATTGCGACACAAGGATCTACGCCGGGATCTGCCCTAGATTAAGGCATTATGACACGCCGGCCGCTGACATGGAGTTTGCCCTTCAAACCAGGAAGTCCGGGTGGCAAACGCAATCAGAGCCGAAATACTATTTGATTTGAAAGGTAAGAGGGCAGTTGTGCAATGCTTCATGTGTAACACTATGAATAAAATTTTATGTCTGAAAGTTGATCCACACCTGTGTCGGTCTATTCCGCTCGGCGTCTATGCCCCATAGACGTGTGAACCATTGCCTTAGAAGTACTTCTCATGCATATGTACACACGTCTGTGGGGGCATAGACGCCGAGCGGAGTAGACCGACCACAGATGACTGTGGTTAATCTTGATTGAAAGCACTAAAACTGTTTTTTCCGTGAACATGATTCTTCTCCTGCCGACAGCCGGTTCAAACTGTTCAAAAGTGCACACCGCTCAAGTAATTACGCACATGCGCGGTGCGTTGTGAAACGTTGTCATCGCAGTATGGGGAATCCCCACTGCCATACGACCTATGTAAATAACTTTAACAGTTTGAAGTTTGACATTGGTTAAACAGTTTCAGCCTGGTCAGCAGCAGTGCATTTTTCCCGAAGTCGTAGCTAGTGGCAAGTGAAGTCCCCGTACACCTGTGTGAGAGACATTTAAATGACTGTAAGCAGATCGCGTATTCTGTGAAGTTAGGGGAAGGAAACGAGTTAGAGACTTCATGATTACGAGCCTGGGATTACAAGTCGTAATCTCAGATCGGTTGTTGAATTCTGGCAGCCATATTTTACAGGAACTACATCTATAAAGGTAAGGGACTGGACATAAATGACAGGGGGGGGGGTGTTTTCGAAACACCGCTGCATCAAAAATAATGACCCTTCAAAAGTTCATGCACAAAAATTAGTGACCCTCCCCTTTATCCGTGCATGAAAATAAGTGACCCTCCCCTGTTACTCAATACCCCCCAAACAAACCCGCAATGCGTTCAAGACCTCCTTCTGACTTGCTATACTTTTGAAGTCCCCTCCCAAAAGGAAGGCAAAATGCGGCCGATATAACGCTTTGTCCAAAAATTATCAAATCATATGTGTGTGATAATTCATGTAAATGTATTTTGCTTGAAGTGGCAGATAAAAAGTGCATGCATTTACAAAAAATGTAATTTTTAGATTTCATCGATAATGTTGATTCACTATGCATGGCAGCCTATGATGAAACTATGAATATTTTTTTCCCAATACAAAACTAGGTAAATCTGTGCATTTATGTACACCTAATTATTAGTATTAATGTTCATGACTAGACTACAGTGGTTTCAAGTCTATGGTTGTGCAAGAAATTTGTTTTTGGAATTTCACTGAAATGTCCATTCACTATGCATTGCAGCCTATGATGAAACTATGAATATTTTTTTTAAATACAAAACTAGGTAAATCTGTGCATTTATGTACACATAATTATTAGTATTAATGTTCATGACTAGACTACAGTGGTTTCAAGTCTATGGTTGTGCAAGAAATTTGTTTTTGGAATTTCACTGAAATGTCCATTCACTATGCATGGCAGCCCGAAGGGCGTGCCGAAAATGGAAATGACAGAAAATGAAAGTGCCAGGAGGTATGTTTTCTTTTTTCAGTATTCCATATTCTTACGTGCACATGCAATTTCAGCTTTGATGCATAAAAAAAGGTGACCCTCCCCCATAGGCTTGCACAAAATCTTATGACCCTTCAAAAATGCTTGCGTGAAAAATGGCGACCCACCCCCAAAAACACCGGCCACCCCCCCTGCAGTTATAGTGGCTATTGTACCGCCTAATACGGACCAGTAATCACAAACGATCTAAAGAATGACATTTGAGTATCATAGACAGTGGAGGGGAAACTACTTCGATGTTAAAAATGCTTGACCGTTTCTAAAACTATCGCATAGTTCGATTGGTATTCTTTGAATAGGGTCTGTTCTTGATTGCAGGCACAACACCAATATGAGAATAACTGTTTTCCTACTCGGGTTTCTTGTCGTCTTCGCTGCTTTCACCGAAGCTGGCGAGAAAGACAAAATAAAGAGCGGAAAAAATGGAGAAGGGAATTCAAATAAGAAAGGTAAGTAGAAACAGGTTATTGATTAACTTGTTATATTCATGATTGCTAACTGTCATCTCTGTTACCTTTTTAACACCAGTGTCCGTCGAGGGCGCTTTGTCGCCACGTCGGAAGGACATGCTGCAAGTACTACGGAAGTGATCAGGGCAAACAGAACTGTATCAATCATAGACAGAAGAGGAAAATCTTACCTCTTTATGGTCTGTTTTACCATAGTACAATATATACGGCTTTCAAACAAATAATGGTTATTTACCTAGAGAATTTCAGCCTCAATATTTGTCACTGAGACACATTCTACCATACACCAAGAATATCGTCACTTCTAATATTGATATGCCTGCTTTGTTTTATACGGAAGTATACCGCTGCATTTTCCGAAATGATTTCAGTAGGTGGCCATCAGACCTACTCTCATTCATGTTGACAGCCAACACGTGAGGGATGAACCATTTGATCTTTGCAGGGGTGGTTAACATAACATCACCAAATTCCCGTTTTGTATCCCAAGATTTGACATAAAAATTAGCACTTCTATCTGCACAGACCATTGAATGGGCAGACTATACTTCATCCCCTCGACTCCTGCTCGCACTTCACATTATGATTATTCGAAGCTAAGGCTGACAGTAAATACTTAATTATATATGTACACTCACTTAGGTCTACCACATCTAACCAAATGTGAATAAAGTAGTATGACGCTATTTTTCTTTTACAAGTAAAATACAACGTTTTACCCAAAGAGTTAACGCAAGCGCCATATGCATTTCGAATATTGGTTAATTAGGTCACTTATTTCTGCAATGTCAAAATTTGCAGGATGGCTACGCATATTTATTTTTGATGATGATAAAATTGATTGCTTTTAAGATGCCTTGAGGAAATTAAGCACGCTGATCAAAACTTAAGTTTAGAGGTGTGTGATACCTAAACATCTTAGGCTTTGTAAGTGTTGTCGAGTATTCCTTGTCATACATTTTCTACGCGTACTGTATGTATGTATGTATGTATGTATGTATGTATGTATGTATGTATGTATGTAGGTAGGTAGGTATGTATGTATGTATGTATGTGCGCGTACTGTCTGATTCATTCAATCCCGTCCAAGCAGAAGGTGACAAAACGGTCAGAGATCACACCTCCTTGGTCTGGGGTGATTGTACACAAACAGACGGTAAATGAGGCATAGGTTGTAAAGATATCTCAAAAACTGAACAATGACAAATACAATGTGACGGCGATAGACGCAGGAAAGGTTAAATAACATGTTTGATATGTCTGACTTCACTTTGCTGCTCATTTTTCTCGAAATAAAGAGTGCAAGTACAAAACTCATAAAATTAGTGACTGAATGACGGGTACACGTAATGCTCAGCTGCAACTTTTGAAAGGTGATCCCAAACTCTGTGCACTAGACAAAATGTTGCAAAGAGATAGAAAGGATTGAAAGGCAAGATAGGTGAGAGTCGACTGATACTAATGTGTACCGACAATTGTAGGTCAATTCAACAAAATGGCCGACTTACGAGCCAGTAATTTTACACGCATAACAGAGAACGCTGTTTTGTCTATCTTGTTTGTTTATGTTCCCAATGGGAGGACATACAGGTCGTGTTTGACTGATGGTAAATTTTGTGTTGTCAGGAAACTGATTCAGTCTCGACATATTGTCTTTGTTACTCAAAATTATTTTAAAAATGATATTGGTACGAATTGACCCTGTCAATACGTGGATCGTGTTTACATACTGACCCTGTGGTACAATTTTTAACCAAGCTGATTGGCCAGGATTGAACATGTGACATGGTTAGCGAAAGGCAAAATATGTCATGGTGAGCATGAAACTTTAAACTGTAAAATTCAATAACTTTATAAAAGTATGGACAATTTGAACATTTGATGAAAATGTTTCATTTAGTGTTTTGTAGGACAAGGTGTTTCTTAATTGTTGCTTGCATTAGAATTGGTTTTTGAACACTAATATTGGTACACAGTACATAGTGCCGTGTATGTTTATATAATCTGGTAAAAAGAAGAAAGAGAAGTATTTGTTAAAATACACTGGATGTCTAAAATGTTATGAAAACTTACATCCACTGTCTCGATAGCCGGGTGTTGGAACGTACCCATTGACTATTAAATTTTGACTTTCTTCCGGTCTGACTGTACATATTTCTATCGTATCTACATCGTATGTATAATAATTCAATCAAATTAATTCAAAATTGAAAGAAATCTTATTAAATTAAAGCAACTTAATTCAAAATTGAAAGAAATCTTATTAAAGCAAATTCATTCAAAAACCTTATTAAAGTGGCCCAATTTTTTCCATACAAATACTTTTCCGTGTGTTTACCCTGTTATAGAGATGATACTTGACAATAACATTTCGTTACTTTACATCAAAGTTGAATCATCTTCCAGTTGTATGCATGCGGTTATCAAGGCTATGCTAATTTGAGGAATAATGCTGCGGAGGCACGACAGCTACATGACATCAATGAATATTTCTTGATCACACAATCAAACGGAAACATTCTTTTCAATTAGCTTAAAATTCAGTTTGCTACGAGTAGGATTCGACATCTATCAGTATGTCGAACAATAAAACATTATTTATCAATTTATTTTCTGTTGTAGTTACCGCTATGACATTTGATGTAGCCAGAGTTTCACCAGCTACGAAACCATTGCGAGCCACTGCACGCATTGAAAATCTCACAGATCGGATCAAACAGAAGATTGAAAGCAGTTATCAAACCGATGCTAACATAGTCAGCAGTGATGGACTACATGGTCTAGTGCAGGCGGTAGACCTGGCCTATGACAATCACTACCCATTGGTGTTGAGTCCAGACATGATATGGTTGTGTATCACACAGGGTTTAGCAATCCACATTAACGAAAATTCCGAAGAGCTGAGAGAGAAGTTTGTCTCACACTCTGGGAAGAAGAAAATAAAAGTAAGAAGAGATGACTTTGCGAAAGGCTTGGCAACCAATCCGTGGCCAGAGGTTTTCGGTGAATTTTCAGAGAAAATTAAAGATGAAATAGGAGTGACAAATTATGATCTCATTACTCCAAATTTCACCACAACCGGTCCCATTGAAAAGGCAGTTGGTGATATCGCCTTAATGGACACGATGCAGTCTTACTTTACATATATGGTTGAGACTATGTGTGGAATTCCATCTATTACTCTCGAAGGCACCGAGGAAGACTGGATAGCAATACGGGATAAAGCTGAACAACTGGAGCAGTATAAACTCAAATGGTGGACCAAGCAACTTCTACCTGTCTTGGATCAGTTTGTGAACGCATCAAGGGGCACAATCAACAGGGAATTCTGGTCCGGTATTTACAAAGTGAGAATAACTGAATAACATAAATTCTAAACCAGCAGTCTATTTATTATTAAATGCGCATGTTTTGTTCGCAGAACTTGGTTGCAGTACTGCGATATCCTTTTCCTTACATTAATGTATGAAGATTTCAGTGAGCTATTGTATGTACAGTTGATGCAGATAGTGTTTTTATTATGAATAGCGACAGATTAATCGACACAAATCTATGTTTTGCTGTTGCATTGTAAATATGCCCAGGGTAAAAATTGCTGTCTTTTGAGATGACTCGCAAATATTAATGTGACTAAACAAGTTAATTTGTTTTTGAAATTCTGTTTCTGTGCGACAGATAGCTGGTGGTTCTGGTGGACCGTATATAACGGGCTGGATCATAACCCTCTTTCCATATCTTCAGAATCATGGAAGCTTTGCACAGAATGAATACCTTGACCACTGGTCTGCAGGAGGGATTTTCTATGCTGTAACAACCGACTGCTTTCCATCTGGCTTGTCTAAAGCACCATTTGTATGGGAATATTTTGCACAGAAATTCGACATGCAGTTCATTGGAGGATTCATGGCAGTGTCCCAAGATAATGAGACTTTGGCACTGAGACCGGAGCTGGGCTGGGCTGTTGTAGAATATGATGTCACATCTTAGCTTATTGAACATTGTCCTGTTAAAGTGTCTTATTGAAGCGGCTAAATACACGACATAACCCTTGAAAGAGGGACCTCAGAACAGTTATTTTATTGTAGTTATTGTAGCTGTTCAAATTGTTAGATTAACTCATTGCATTTCATAATTTATGTCCAATCAAAATACACAAATGCATTGTATACATGATTATCACCCCTTGGAAGTTAGACATCAATCATGAAATCTTTAAAATTTTCATGAATTTTATTCACATTTTTTTGCTTTTCAGGAGACTTGTGTCAGGCTCCTCTCAAGTAATTTCAGCCAATTTCAGCAGTATCCTGAAGTGTTGATAAGACATCTGATTTGCATTTGTCGATTGACTACACCATTCAGCGGTTATTGACCATTATGTCAATGATGTCTGCATACCTAATGAATGCCAATTGTCAGTCCACTCCTCATTGATATCACGCAACAGTGACTGGTTGAAGGAGCATTAATTTTTCTCCGGAGAGGGGGCTCAGTGGAAATCGGGGGGGGGGGGGGTTGACGTTTACAAAACTGCATTTAAGGGGGTCAAATTTTACAAGAAATGATTTGGGGGTCAGATAATACAAAAATTTTAATCGAGTTATGGCATGAAAAACAAAATTTATCAAAAAGTATATAAACTAGAATACTAACATGGCTTTATTCTGTCTGAAGAGGCAATAACAATAAGAAAAGAGCACTTTTATTCACAAAAATAAGGAGACTAGTATGTACCATACTACGTTTGCAGGTATTTTTCTCGGTAGTCTTTGAAGCTGCTTAAGGTTCATTTGCGAGGATAATCTTTCAAAAGAAGGAAAAAATGATACAGTTCATATTGATTAATAATTTGGCCGTACTATACATTAGTCCCCAAAATAATTATGTCAGAGTCCTGTCACATCTAGAAAGTTTGACCACAGTTTTTCATCGTTAATGAAAATTGTTAGCATTGTAGTTAAAAAACGATAAGTGAATTTGAAAATCGTGAAAAGCGTGAAAACTTTGCAGTTCGATTGATTTTGAAAATTACCCTTAGCAACCGTTGTTTAGCAATTTTAATCCTTCAGTATCGCCTCAATGTTTGCCATGCACAGTCTCTACTCTAGAGTTACGAGACTTCACAACATTATGACACTTTAATGCTGTGTTTTGAAAGTTTGCCGGACTTTCCATCAGTTGACACTACAACCTCATCTTCTATCAGTAAATGAATTGTGAAGAATGATTATCAATTGTATGCATAATTATATTACCTCCACTTGAAGTTTGTTTTGAGTTGGGAAGCTACGATATCTAATTTTGTTATACTTACTCGATCGAAATACAAACGTAGGTGGTTGTCGACATTTTTTGCGTTTCTGTTGTAATGTTTTACTTTTCTTTGTTGTTTTGATCTTAGTCGTGTTGTAAACGATGTGTGCTATCACTTGTTGACAGGTTATTTTTGACGCTTCCTTATTATGTAATCATGAGAGTACCGTATATAATTGCCGGTCCCCTCCATAAGTAGTAGTGGTAATACAACTTACTGTTTGTCGGATTTATTTCCCTCTATATTTTCAGTTTATTTTTTCTTTTCTCTATTTCGTCATTTTGCTGTTTCATAATCTTGCTGATTAACATTAGCCCATGGATGGTCTCCCTCTGTTTTGTGCATTTGAGGAATTTAGAAATTAAACTGCAATCAACGATATGTAAATCTATCGGCGTCACGGTTGTTTGCATACAGCTCAGTTTTTCGTGATATATAAAATTAGGTTGAATTATAACCAGTTTTGCTTTAATCCTGACCACACCTCAATCAAAATGCTTATAATGAACTGTCAAAAATGACAAATTCTGCAATGCTGCACTGTACAACGCAAAACAATTTGAACAAAGTTGTTGTCACATACAGATATCAATTTTTTGATTACTTCTTGACTAGATTTAACGAGAGTTTGTCACCATCACTGGTTACTATACCAGCAATATTTGGACAAGCATAGAGACTTATGTAAATCATTCCCGACAAAGAGCGCATGCGCCTGTCTTCAAAACCAAGCAAACCGAGGCCACGCTTTACGATCACCTGTAGTCTTCGAAAGCATAAAGCGAAATAATAAAACAAAGTGAAAATGGTGTAGAAAATACGATGATACAGAGCGTGAGAGTGAGTTTGAAACTTTCCAACGACGATTCATACTATGGTTACGATCAAGAATGTTCTGAGGCCAAAAACATCGTTCAATATCAGGAAGCTGTCACCTCGGGATTAGCTGTAAATTTCGGAATCTACGTAATTTCCTCGTAATTACGTCATGTCTGTCATTTCGTCGGATTCAATCTTATCATTGTTGCGAAGAGAAAAAAAACGCTTGTAATAATTGGGACTTTGTCAATGAAAGTAACTAAATTAAAGTCAATATGATGCACATGAACAAAAAAATGAGAGTACCAGAGACCTGTCTGGTGAATGATGCCCATATTGGATTGGATTGTAAGCAACTAGAAAAGAGTATGCATTTCGTAGGGTTATGTCCTTTAACAACGTTGGACATAATCAGGTGTGTCATGTTCTAGTTCTTAGTGCTTGAAATATCAAAAGTCTATTAACCTCCAAGAAACTGGGCGATGGTCCAGGCATGTCTGAGTAGTAGATATTGACGTGAAAACGCCCGATATTAACCGAAAAGCCCTCATGTTCATTCCCTGATTACAGATGAGCCTTGCTAATAATATGAAACATTTAAATTCCATATAGGCCCTAGTAATAGACATATAATAATATCGATTATTACAGAAACATCTATGTTCGCTAATACAGCACTGGGAGATCAACTTGTGTACCATGTTTCATCAAATCTGATGCAGTTGTGAATGTAGCACACTAATAAAAAAGGCTATTAAATATGCAAATTGGCAGTGAGTTGTCATGATATTGCTACGCTTCTTTGTGAACCATTTCAGCACAACGTGTTCAACAACTGTGCTGAGCTTTATCAAAGTTGATGCAATATTGCTTAAAAAAGCCTCCTGAGTACGAAAATTCATTTAATATACAAATTAACACTCTATTGACAAGAAAGTGCAAGGAAAATGCCTTTTTACACTATTAAAGTATTTTGTGCTCAACATCTGTGCAACGTTTCATCAAATTTGATGCAGTATTACTGGACATATCACCATACTAACTTACGGAGATTCTTCAGACTTCTTATTTCTTACTTCATCACGTCTAAAACTTCCCCTATTTTCGTAGTAGATCACAAGCGAATAAATCATAGATATAGTGTATGACGTACAAAAAATAAGATACTGTCTTAAACGAATATATTACATGTACTTTGACCCGGTAAATGCTGTAACAAGAACACGAGGGTAGGCCGGGTGACTTTTTGTTTACTACATTTTCATCTATTATCAAAGTGTGCACGCGGTAATTAAGGCATTTACAGATTACCCCACGCCGGCCGCTGAGCTGAATTTTGCTCTTCAAACCAGTAAGTGCGCATGCAAAATGCATTGATGAATGGAGAAATACTATCTTAAAGGTGTTCCATTTGACGATAAACTTTTAAACTTCTATGTGGACGTTTTGGTCTGCAAAAGTGTCCTATCCGATATGTGTATGTAGAGGCAGCAAGGGGACGTGTATTGTTGACGTCATTTCCATGTATGCGCACATTTGACTTGAAATTATTTTAATGTACACTCTCAAATGTAGATTTTGTATTTCAATTGAAACTGTAGAAATGTTTGGAACTAACATTGCTACACATCCATCATAAGGGACTAGACAGAAATTCCAGGCGGGAGGGCCGGTGTTTTTCAAAATACTGTTTCGCAAAAATAGCGACCCTTCAGAAGTGTTTGCGAGAAAGAATTTTTTGTACACTCATGTACTTGTGACTACCCTATTCTAATAAAGTTCATTCACATCACTCATCAAACGTCTATGATGCACTGATTTAGCTAGTTTTCTATTGGAAAAAATGCCTATAGTTTTTTTTTCAAATACAACCATTTATAGTTAATCGACATTTGATGAAATCCAAAAATGAAATTCTTTGTACATACATGCACATTTTATCGCCACTTTAAGAAAAACACATTTAAATAAATTATCAAACACTGCATCAAAACACAACAATACAGATAAAGTCACATCATTGAATTGCCTGTATTATAAAATAATACAAGTGAATTCACACGAATCCACATGAATACAGGCTTGCTGAATACAAGCAATGGATTTTTGACTGTATTCATCTGTATATGCACTATTCAGCTACAATAGAGGCAATAATACATGCTACTAGGAGTAATAAAATTAGTATTATTGGGTTTTCATGCCATCAAACATATAAAAACGTAAAGATATACCTTGTTTTGTAGAGGAAAACTGTTAATGTTTACCCAATGCAATCCAATGTATTATGGTTTGATATTTTTGGCTGAAGCACTACGTCTGCAACATCTTAGCTTCGCAAAAATATGACCCTCCAACGGCATGCGCGGAATTTCTTGACCTTTTGCGAGGAAAAGTGGCGATCAACCCCTAAAAACACCGGCCCAACCCCTGTAATTTCTGTCCAGGCCCTAATGTCATTTTTCTTCAAAGGGGAAATCTCAAACGGGAAAAGGGGCCGCTTTACAAAGCCTCAAGTGTAACACTGGTGATAAAATGTTATATGTACAAGTTTATTTAGTCCAAATTCACTGAAACTGTATTTTCGCGAACATGCTTCTATTCCTCTTGTAGGCGTCAGCCAGTTCAACAAGCGGACAATGCTCGAGTAATAATCACGCACATGTGCAGTGCGTTTTGAAAGAGTGCTATTGCGACTAGGTGAAGACCCACTGCCCCTGTGCCCTATGTAAATAACTCTGTCGTCAGCAGTGATGTTTTTCCGGAAGACGCAGCAAGCGGTAAACAAAGTCTCCGTATACGACAGACATTCAATTAGACTGCTAGTAGATTCCGTAAGCTTAGATTACGTATACTGTGAAGTTAGGTGGCGGCGACGATTTGGAGATCACGAAATTACGAGTTTGAGATTACGAGTCGTCATTTCAGATCGGCGGTTCATTGGTTGGACACCATATATTCTTAGGAACTAAATTTATAAAGGTAAGTCGTATAAAGTCCAAATCCTGAATACGTCAAAGACCAAAGTTCCACTCAGCCTCACAAAGTAATGTAACAGCCAGGTACAATGCAAGTTTCTCAGGGGATGCTGCGTGCCCTGGTGGTAATGACAGTAACTTTACGTCTCCACAATCAACAAAATAGTAAAAAGTCAGCCATTCTTTGCATGACGAGTGCATCATTAGAATACTGTGTGTATTAGAACAATGGTAAATTGCAAGTAAAC
This sequence comes from Ptychodera flava, assembly GCF_041260155.1. Classification (NCBI taxonomy): domain Eukaryota; kingdom Metazoa; phylum Hemichordata; class Enteropneusta; family Ptychoderidae; genus Ptychodera; species Ptychodera flava. Next base: position 11,284,469 of record NC_091929.1, read on the forward strand.
TTGAATTGTAATTCAGAGCGAGGAATGATATCATAGAGCTTAGAGAAAGATCACAATTTACAAAATGGCAGAGGACCGAAGAGAAAACGTTTCGACCATGTTTTCATTAGCCCCAACGATGGAGGAATGATATCGAAGAGCTTAGAGAACGATCACAGTTAACAGCAGAGAGGGGAAGAGAAAACATTTCGTCTATCAGTAGCCCCAACGATAGCCAATATTTCAGAGCCCTCTGTTGGCAAGAACATTTTGGTGGCCCCACTCACACACGCCGAAATGAAAATGTACAACCGATGATGCCACTTGCGATGCGTCCCTTTGAAAGTCAATCCATGAAAATGATCCTCCATTATGGCACGTCCGGGCGGAGCTGCAGTGTGATTACCACTAGCCAGAGAACGTGTGACATAATTGGGCACAAATAAACAACCATTAAATCATAGGCTAACCATGAGAGGATCATTGTTAGTGATTGACTTTCAAAGGAACTCTAATGACGTCATGTTTTCTGGTGGAGCCTATTCGCATTCAAATTGGATTTTATGGCGGAAATTGGGCATATTACCGTTTGCAGCCGAAGGAGGGATTCACACTGCAGTTATAATTGCTATTCTACTGGCTAATACGACCAAGAAACTGCAAACAATCGGAGCTTGCTACCGATGCAATAACTTCGGTGACAAAAATGCTTGACCATTTCCAAAACAAATCGCATAGTTCGATCAGGATTCCTTTAACAGGGATCTGTTCTTGATTACAGTCACAACACCAATATGAGAATAACTGTTTTCTTACTCGTGGTCCTTGTCGTCTTTGCCGCCTTCACCGAAGCTGGCAAGAAAGACAAAATAGAGGGCGGCGAAAATGGAGAAGGGAATTCGAATAAGAAAGGTAAGTAGAAAGGTTGCTCTTAACTTATTATATTGCTACCTGTCATCTTTGTTTGTAACACCTGTGTTCGTCGAGGGTTCTCACTTCTTTACATATGGTTTATTTGCCACTTTGGTGCAATAAAGTTATCTTTAAAAAACAAAAAAACAAAAACAAAAACCTACCATCGAGGCTATCAGGGCAAATCGAACTATAACAAAAATAGAAGGAATATTGTCCTCTTTATAGTGTATGTTACCATAGGTACACGTCCACTGCTTTCGAACAAATAACGTCGGTGAACTACCCAAAGAATCCTCTGCTATAACTACAGAAAAGAGGCCATTTATGTTTAAGCATTAATAAGAAGGATTAGCATAGCAAGACTGACAAAGAAACAATGAGTACATTGAAAGTACAGTTCGCCTGAAAAAGAACATCTTCAGCTTATCATTGAATGGTGGCCAAACCCATCGTTGTTAGGCACGCTATAGTGCCGATGTTCTTTGAATAAACGCGAGATGCCGATCGGGAATACCTCAATGCGGTATTTCCTCAGATTAGTTAATTTTTTTCTTATTCCGGAAAACAAAATAGCGTTGTGGTTCTAAAACGACCAGAGCTATGGATAATTCAAATTAAAAACTTTGAACCCGTTTCAGTCAGATAGATTGTACCATCCTGACAAAATAAGGCAAAGCATGGAATTGCAAGACAGCTGGAATGGCTGGGATGTACACAAAAGGCCAAGAAACGCTGGGAACTGTGAGGTCAAGCAAACAACAAACCAGTCAAATACGGAGCATTTTCTGAAAGTCCCTTGACCCGTAATCGACTGTCTATGGATACAAACTTCTGAGCATACAGAAATGACGTAAACAATGGTCGAAGAATAAAGTTGTGAACAAGGTCTTTGCTGATGTTGTGAATTAGCTCCCGGATGTTTTCGAAAATCTTACGTCCAAAAGCTCATTGCATGTCCGGTGAGAAAACGTGACAGGTTTTGCATATGAGAAGCCTTCGGGTGTGTGTGTCACGTTGCCGGTAGCGTGGACGGTTCTCACAATGATTTTATATGGGAGATGTCTTTAAGAATACAAGCGTAGATGTGACAGCAGCTGACGTAGAAATAAACGGTGGTATATATGTAGACCATGGGGCAATGCTCTGTTTATGTGTCCTAACGACCTCTCGCTGGCTAATTCTCGGTGATTTGAGACGGTAAACTGTAACATCTCAAACGTTTCAATCAAACGCTACACGCTGCTGATGCAGGGGGTATATATATATATATATATATTATATATATATATATATATATATATATATATATATATATATATATATATATATATATATAATACGATATCCATAATTTGTTTTGGCTAGCTTGTTCTCGTTTGAATAGCTATTGAGAAAATGTGCGCCTTGAAATTGAAAAACATAACTTTTGCTCAACTTTCCGTAAGTAAACTTTAAAATAATCAGTCAAGCCTGATATTCAGGGGACGCCTTGTAAACTTTGTTACTAGAAAAATACAAAACCCAATGTTTACATACTCAAGAAATTCAAAATGATCCCCATCCCTGTGTTAACTCCATGGGGGAAATTTTAATTTTTGATTTTCACAGAAATAAACCGGTGAAACTTCAGTAACTCCATGAGCTTCAAAATGAGCCCCAACAAGTGGTAGACCAGAACAATTGTCAGTATGCTTATGAGCACCAAAAGTGTAAACTTGATGGAAATTTCAATGACTGCAGTTCAGAATTTTACCTGTTGGTGACTAACCAAAGATCAGTACGGATATTCGTTTTCGATTATTATTTACAGGGAATGCTATTAAGCTTCCTCGAGGAAATTGTGAACGAAGATCAAAACTTAAGTTTGTAGGCATGCGCTGCCTTAACATCATAGGCTATGTTAGAATTATGGAGCTTTTCTTGTTGTACATTTATTACATGTAAAAACTGTAAAATTCAGTATGAATCAACAGTAGAGAATTTTGAATATTTGATGTAACTTTCTCATATAGTTTTTGAGAGATAAACTGTAGCCCACATCCTGTCTCTTTCTTGGCGTTTCTTTAGGATAAATGCGTATGAAGATCATTGTCACTTTCTTTGTCCCGATATGTGATTCAGATCTCCATCGTTCAGTTGAACTTGAACCAGCATATTAACTGAAATTGCCCAAATGACAAATCTGCGTACAAACGTCTCTGTTAACAGCCTGCAAGTACGAAACTCATGAAATAAGTCATTGTGACAAATCGACGGGTACAAGGACTGCTCAGCTGCGACTTAAGAAAGGTGATCCTGAAACCTGTGCCCCAGAAAAAACAATGACAAAGAAATGTAGAGGAATGAAAGGAAAGAAAGTTAAAGGTGAGAGTCGTTTGCTACGCATGCGTACCAAATGTTGTGGATCAATTTAACAAATTGATCGCTTTAGTTATTTTACAAGCATAATAATTTTACAAGTATAAAGAACATAAGAGAAAGCGTGTTAGTAATTTCGTTTGTTCTTGTCCTCAGTAAGAGGATACACAGGCCGTGTTTGACTGAAAGACTATTAATTTTGTATTGTTAGAAAACTGCTCCAGTCTCAGCATAGTGTCTTTGTTGCTCGAAGTCATTTTAAAAATCATTGATACGATATTGACGCCATGGTACAATTTGTAGACCTAGCTGATACTGGTGAGGATAGAACACGTGGTATGGTGAGCAAAGGCATGTATGTGCCTTTAAAACTGTAAAATTCAATAAATATTTACGTATGGATAATTTGAATATTTGATGTAACTTTCTCATTGCGTATTTCGTAAGATAAGCTGTAGTCTATGCCCTGTCTCTTTCTTGGCGTTTCTGTCACGATAAATGTACATGAAGATCAATGTCACTTCCTTTGCTCCAGAGTCTGGCTCAACTCTCCACCGATCAGTAGAACTAGAAAATAGAGACTAACTGTCATTGCCAAAATGACAAATCTACCGACATTCTTTTCTGTTAGCAGCCTGCAAGTACGAAACTCATGAAATAAGTCAGTGTGACGAATCAACGGGTACAAGAACTTCTCAGCTACGACTTAAGAAAGGTGATTCCAAAACCTGTGCCCCAGAAAAAAATGTGACAAGGAAATGTAAAGGAATGAAAGGCAAGAAAGGTGAGAGTTGTCTGCTACGCATGCATACCGAATGTTTGGATCATTTCAAAAAGAATGATACCGCTAAAGTTAGAGCTACTGTCTCTTTAACTGAGTGATAGTACGTGTCCATTTGACCTTGGAATTCCGAGTTTCTTCCGATTGGACTGTACTTATTTCTATCTTATGTACATCATGTGCATAACTAAATCAAAAGTCGCTCAAAGTGGAAATTCAAATTAAAATAACATATTTTTTCCAATACTAATTTTCTGCCATTTGTGGACCCTCTTATATTGATGTTTGATTAACATTCAGGTAATTTACATCAATTTCAAAGTTTAAAAAAAATCAGCTTCAAGTTGTATACATTCAGTTATTGAGGCAATACTTATGTTTTGTCAACAAGCAACAATGTTTGCCAGGCACGAAAACTGCATGATATCAACAACATTAAACAGAAACACTCTTTGCAATTAGCTTAATGTTCAGTAGGCTACCAGTGAGACGTGACAACTTCGCATTCCAGTATGCTAAATCATTATTTTCTGCTGTAGTGACCGCTGTGACCTTTGACGTAGCCGAAGTTCCTGCAGCTACGAAACCATTAAAAGCCACTTCAAGTACGGAAAATCTAACAGTTCGCATCAAACAGAAGATTGAAAGCAACTATCAAACCAATGCTATCATAGTTAGCTCTAGTAGATTACACGGTCTAGTGCAGGCGGTACACATGGCCTATGGCAATCACTACCCATTGGTGTTGAGTCCAGACATGATATGGTTGTGTATCACACAGGGTTTAGCAATCCACATTAACGAGAATTCAGAGCAGCTGAGAGAGAAGTTTGTCTCACACTCTGGGAAGAAGAAAATAAAAGTAAGAAGAGATGACTTTGTGAAAGGCTTGGCAACCAATCCATGGCCAGAGGTTTTCGGTGAATTTTCAGAGAAAATTAAAGATGAGATAGGAGTAACAAATTATGATCTCATTACTCCAAATTTCACCACAACTGGTCCCATGGAAAAGGCAGTGGGTGATATCGCCTTAATGGATACGATGCCGTCTTACTCTACATATACGTTTATGACTCTGTATGGAATTCCATCCATTACTCTCGAAGGCACTAAGGAAGACTGGATAGCAATACGGGATAAAGCTGAACAACTGGAGCAGTATGATCTCAAACGGTGGACTAAAGAACTGCTACCTGTCTTGGATCAATTTGTTAACGCATCAAGTGGGAACATAGACAAGGAATTCTGGTGCAATATTTACAAAGTAAGAATAACTGAATAATATAGATTCTGAAGCAGCTACCTATTTATTTTTTAATGTTTTGTTCTTAAAGCTAGGTTGCAGTTCTGCGATGTCTTTTTTCTTATATCGATGTATCAATATTTCAGCAAGCTATAATTACTTTTGATGCAGATTGTGTTTTCCCTTGAATAGCGATAGATTGCTCGCCACGAAACTGTAATTTGTCGCAGTATTACAAATGCGCCTGTTGTTAAAATCGTTGTCTTCTGACATGACTCGCAAATATTGATATGCAATTCTGTTTCTGTCTTGCAGGAAATTCATGGTATTGGCGGGCCATATATAACAGGCTGGATCATAACCCTCTTTCCGTATCTTCAGGATTATCGAAGCTTTGCACACAATCAAAACCTCAACAAGTGGACAGCGAGAGGGATGTTTTTCTTTGGCGCAAGAACGGAAGAATTTCCATCTGGCCTGTCTAAAGCACCATTTCAATGGCTTTATCATCAGCAGCAATTCGAGATGCAGTTCATTGGAGGATTCATGGCAGTGTCCCAAGATCATGAGACTTTGGCACTGAGACCTGAGCTGGGCTGGGCCGTTGCAGAAGATGGCGTCACATCTGAGGAGAGTGAACATGATCCTCGTTTAAGTGCCTTGTTGGAGTTGTTAGGTATAAAGCAGTAGGACCTCAGAACATTTGTATTGTAGTTCTCACAACTATGGAAATGTTACTTTTACTCTTTGTATTCCATAATTTCTTTGCAGAAACAGCAAATGTATTGTACACATGATTATCACCACTTGGAAGTTAGACGTCAACCAGTAGATCTCCAAAACGAAAGGATGGTTACAAGTACGTATTGCTACAAGAAATTTGATTTTTGAATTTCACCGAAAAGCTCATTCACTATACATTGTAATCAATAAAGAAACTGTGAACAATATTTTTTCAATATAAAACTAGCTAAATTTGTGTATTTATCGACAGTTGATAATTTATGTTAATTCATTTGATTAGACTAGGGTAGTTACAAGTGCATGTGTGTGCAAGAACTTTGATTTTGGAATTTGATCGAAATGTACATCCTTAAAGGGAAGTTCACCAAGGATGATTTTTACATATGTGCTAGCTTTGTGGTCACTTACCCCGGAAAAGCTATTTTCGCCATTTATAACTCGCACGAATTTTTACAAAAATTGATAGAAATAGTACAGGAAGTTATCTATGTAATTTGAATCATGGGAAAAAAGCTCCAAGCTTGGAGCTTGCATCATGTGATATGGAAGGGACCATCTTCGGAAGGGTATGGCATTGTCAACTCACCCACGCTCGAACCAGACTGTGCGTATTTACATAACTTTTGTTTATACTGAGTATCCTTGCGTAAACGTTGAATCACACAATAAACTCTCCACTGTCAGATTTCGTGTTGCTGTTTAATACTGTGCTACTGTGATCGGACGATGCTCGATTGTAGACGTTGAAGAAACTATGAATATATTCTTACAACACAAAACTAGCTAAATCTGTGTGTTTATAGACGCTTGATAATTGATATTAATGTTCTTAATTAACTTACGATGGTTACAATTGCACGTGTGTGCAAGAACTTTGATTTTGGAATTTCAACAAAATTTTGATTCACTGTACATTGTAGTTTTTGAGGAAAATATGGATTTTCATATCGTCACGTAATTATTAGTGATGTACGCAGGGTAAAAATAAACGTGTATTGCGTAGTTCTGCTCGCAGATGATCAACACTACCTCTTATCAGCAGATTGTAGCCATATTCTTAAGGCAAGGCCTTGAAGTGATCCAACTTTAAATGCATCAGTGAACATTTTGGATTTATCAGTCTAAGCCCACTTGAATTTATCCAACTCAATGCGCCTGCTAAAGAGCACACAAAATGACGATCATGAGAGATAGCGAAAATTGTGAATTTCTGCCTTTGTGCCAAATTGTAAAAAAACGGAGCACAGTAGCCTACCGTATTTTTTTTCAAAAGTACAAGACATATGTGACTTAGATGCTACTTTTAAATGCTTTACAAAATTAAAAATGCCGGAAGGTGCGGTAAAATATTCCATCAGATAACATTTTAATTCCAGAAATTATTGGTATAATTATGGCAAATTCGGTAACCAATAATCGATTCCATTTAGTCACATATTTTTTTTAAAATTTAAATTAGAGTCTTTACTTTTTAAAGTTTTACTTTTGTGTTATTTTACAATCAGATGTGTAAATGTCATTCACTGCATGAACCTAAAATGAATTGTTTTATATAATTATTGATTTTAAGTGATTTTCAAGAAAATCTCTGATTTTTCATCGTGCATTTGTAGAAAAGCAAACATGGTGACGACATGTTTTTTTCTCAAATATTTGACTGTTCTCAAATGCCAGAATTAAAAAATCCCTTGTTACTGTTAAGTCTCATAGTCTTTCATATGTTGCTCTCTGGCAAAATCTTGTGTACAAGTATGTTTAACTGCAACTGATCAGAGCATCCAATAACCAAAACTCTTCTTCATCTACATCAGAGCTAGCGCTGTCAGTCTAACTCTGATGTAGCAAGAAATTTGATTTTTGGAATTTGACCAAGGATGTTGATTCTCAATATGTTGTGGTATGTGAGGAAACTTTGAACTTATTTTTACAATAAAAAACTAGCTATCAAAATCTGTGCTTTAAAACAGTTTGACAATTGATATAAATGTACGTAACGAGAATATTATATTTGAAAGAGCAGATCTGAAAAACCACACTGGTATTGGACTTTCACCCAGGTGATTATTTTGTAAAGTTCAAAAGGATTCCCTGAAAGTTAAAAGGTCAAATGTGAAATTATAAGTCAATTAAGATGTTGTTGATACAGACTGTGGCATCAGGGGGAGGGTCGCTGTTTTTTGAGCATGGAAATGGGGGTGGGTAACTCTTTTTCTTGCAAACACTTTTGAAGGGCCTAATTTTTCAGTCCAGGGCCATAGGGTGCGAAGGTCTTATAATGAATAAACTCTGATGATTTTTTTTTTGGGGGGGAGGGGGGAGGAGGGGGGGGCGTCACATTTTACGATTGATGAATTAGTGGGGATCAAATTTTAGAAATTTGATTTGGAGGGGGTCGCTTTTTACATTTCATTTGTTGATCAAGTTCCACGGACTCCCCCCCCCCGTAAAAACGAATGCTCTATTACGTACTGTAAAACGCCCTCTCGTAGACACAGGCTACATGTATTTTCTTCGTGCAATGATGAACATCAGGAACATGACGAAGGTTCTCACTGCAATCTTGTACTTCGACTTCTCAGTTCATGGCGTCTAATACTTCCTTATTTTCGTATTAGATTAAACGCGGTAAAAACAGAAGAATGTGTATGACTTTTGACAAAAGAGAGATAGCAGCGTAAATAAGAATGACCTTTGACCCGATTAATGCTAACACAGGACTACGAAGCTCAGCAGGGCGAGTTAGCTATATTTTCATCCAGTATTTCCTCTAAAAGGTGCGTTATGTTTAACGCTCGTCATGATGAGGATTAAGAAAGTATCTGACTTCCAATTTATTCCGGCACACGGATGTATGCCGGGATCAGTCCTGAATTATGGCATTATGACACGTTGGACGATGACCTGAAGTTTGCCCTTCAAACCAGAAGTCCGGGTGGCAAATGCAATCTGAGACGAAATACTATTTTATTTGAACGGGAAGAGCGCAGTTGTGCAATGCTTCATGTGTAACACAGTGGATAAAATTTTATGTCTGAAAGTTGATCTTGACCAAAGGCACTGAAATTGCTTTTCCGTGAACATGATTCTCCTCCTGCAGGCAGAAGTGGACACCGCTCAGGTAATCACGCACATGCGCAGTGCGTTTTAAAGCGGTGATATTATACGGGGAATCCCCGCAGCCATACGTTCTATGTAAATCACTTTGACAGTTTGATATTGGTTAAACAGCTCTAGCCTGGGTAGCAGTAATGCTATTTTTCCCGAAGACGTTGCTAGTGGCAAGTGAAGTCCCCGTATGCCGTGTCCGAGAGACATTTAGGCCTAAAAGACTGTTAGCAGATTTATTATATCGCGTATGCTACGGAGTTAGGGGAAGGCGGCGAGTTATGACTTCGAGATTACGAGCCTGGGATTGCGAGTGGTAATCTCAGATCGGCCGTTGAATTCTGGCCGCCATATTTTACAGGAACTACATCTATAAAGGTAAGTCGAAGTTCAAATCCTAAATACATCACAGACCAAATCTTCCAAACAGTCTCACATAGTGGTGTCACAGCCTGGTGCGCGTAATACCTTGCGAAGTTTCAACAAAACAACGTGCTCAGGAGGTAATAGCCAGATTTAGCTACACGTCATTCTTACTTGAACGCTTGGACCAGTATACCTGTAAGGCATACTAGTCCCAGGTGAACGTGATAGCGTAGAATCCATCTGATCCACGTTGGCGTTGGCGTACACGTTCACGTACAAAACCCCGCTTGGCTACGCATTACGTCACCCGTTCGTGTGGCAGACGCAAACGTATGTAGCTGTGGAAACGCAGCTATCTGTTGGCGGGGCCCGGTAGCGTGCGTCGCTATGCGGGTCATCAAAAGATCCACGGGCTGCATTTCCACAGCTAACGCAAACGATATGATTCGGCTAGGCTGGGGTCTCCGTAGTTTGTTTCCGCATCACAGGGATAGCTCAATCGTTACCGGTATGCCGCGAATCGACGAAGAAATTTCACATAAAAACAACGAAAATACATAAATATCTTTGAGTATGTCACTATCACATATCCAGCTAACAACTGCATGAATGATTCACAGTTTATATCATGTTCTGATGTTCCTGAAGGTGAGAATAAATTTACATGTTTACAAATTACGTGAAAACAGGCTTGGTTGTCTCCACATTACTACGCGACGTCTGCTCCGTGTACGTCGAGAGCCTACGCATATAAGTCGATGACATCATGGCAGAAATTCGTGACGTTACGCATTCACGTTCATTTAAAATGTGTAGCCAAACCTGTCGAATGACAGTAACATGCACGTTTGCATGCGCAGAATCAAACAATATTGAATAGTCAGCCATTCTTCGTATCATGATTTGTGTGTCATTTGAATAGAAAGAGTATTACATGATGTAGAGTAAAAGTAGATTGTAAAAGAAAGTAAAGTAGAATTGTAATATATATATATATATATATATATATATATATATATAAACAGATTACTTCAACTACAAAGTAATGAAATCTATTACTTAAGTTTCATGCATCTTGCAATCCTCAGATAGAGTGAAAGGATTACTAGCTCGACACTCTTACATATATGACTGGACGAACCATTCTATTTGTAGGTAGTGTTAAAATTCGATAAATAATATTTGTTTTGGTGGCGACATTTTGAAACCAACTCAGAGCGTTTGTTTAACAGTGTAGATTTGTCAGCATTGATAATGTGCAGCTTTTCTGATATACAAAGATTACATCGCTTGTTCATGTTAAAGTAGCTCAATGCTTTATCAATGATTGACCATGAAATGTCAAAGTCTTGCCCCTTATATCTCAAGTTCCATATATATTTTGATAACTCGGTGTCGTTTTTGTATTCTCGTTGCGGAACGACTTCATGTGATTAGTGTAGCACACTGTTAAACAAACGCTCTGAGTTAGTTTCAAAATGTCGCCACCAAAACAAATATTATTTATCGAATTTTAACACTACCTACAAATAGAATGGTTCGTCCCAATCATATATGTAAGAGTGTCGAGCTAGTAATCCTTTCACTCTATCTGAGGATTGCAAGATGCATGAAACTTAAGTAATAGATTTCATTACTTTGTACTTGAAGTAATCTGTTTATTTATAACGGTCTGCTTTTTGCATTGAGCACTGTAATTTCCCTCGAGGACATCTGTATACTTCGAGATATATATATATATATATATATATATATATATATATATATATATATATATATATATATATATATATATATATATATAATATAAGCGTGATATATGTATATGATAAAGCCCGAGTCGAGGGCTCTTCTGGTATATAAAGTCCAACCCAACGATAAAATGTCGAGGCCGCAGGCCGAGACATTTTATCGTAGGGTTGGACTTTATATACCAGAAGAGCCAGAGTACGAGGGTTTTATCAGACTTAAAAACTATCGCCCCTAACTGATATATTTTCGTTTTCAATGTGTTTACGTCAACCGTCCCCTTTGTCAATGTAACATGTTTAGGATATGAATTAAACTTTCATTTGTGAAATAGCCTTCCAATGAAATGGAACATCCTATAAATGCCCTAGGGCACATTATATAAATGCCCTAGGGCACAGCAGATTTTGTGTGCAGCTGGTTTCCGCTTTGTTACCAAATTTGAATATTAAAACTTACCAGATGTCTACAGAATATGACATGTTCACTTTTAATTGGACAGTATTTACTACGGCGCTGTCATTCGTTTCTGGAATTTGGTGACCAAGGCTTTACGAGTAAATAAAACACCCTGAATTGAGCACTCTGATTGGTCAATCAACAGTAGATAGTTTTTAAATATATATATATATATATATATATATATATATATATATATATATATATATATATATATATATATATATATATATATATATATATATATATATATATATATATATATGATAATGGACCTCGAGTGACATACAGACTAGTTAAACCTATTCGTAATAACATCTTCAACTACAAACAAACAGTTGAAAGTATAAACATCTCAGAAGACGAATGCCTATCTGACACTGAAAGTTGTGACTGTCAACATTCTCAGTTCTGTGATCCGAATCACAGACATATTGTAACAGGGGATCTCAGGATTGCTGAAAATGCCAGGTTAAGGAAATTGCTATCCAAGGGACCTAATTTTAGGGAGCCAAGGACAGTCAATTATTCTCAGTGTGTTAGGTTTATTGAGTCATCTCTCAAGGACTTCATTCCATCCATGGCCGCCAAATATGATGTTGACATCACAACTTTCGATGAATGGAAAAGTAAGGTGATGGATGCGGTAAATGCAAATGTTCAAAAATTGAAGAAACGTAAAAAACCAAGGAAAACATCTCCAGTACTTAAAGACCCTACGGCAGTCTCGAAACCTACACCGTAAATATGTTGTGGTACCAATAGATAAAGCTGCAAACAATATTGCATTTGTGTGAAAATCATTCTATATATAAAGCGTCTCCTTACTGAAGTGGGTATCATGAACGGAGGGTCAGACACATACACAATATCAACAAAAGATGTGACATGTTATCACGAACAACATTGCAGTATGTGACAGATTTGGACTTACAGTATCAGAGAAAGAACAAAAACTACCACTAATGTACTGGATGCCCAAGATGCATAAGAACCCGTCCGGAGCTCGCTTTATTGTAGCATCAAGCACTTGCAGCACTAAACCACTCAGTAAAAGCGGTTTCTAGTGTCTTTAATTTTTGAACAAGTACACAGATTCCGTCTAAAAAGTAAATTTTACTGCAACAAAAAAACTTTCTGGGTTGTGAAAAATTCTTTTCCAGTAATTGAAAAGTTGAACGTCATCAACACTAGGAAAAAGGCCAAATGCATCTCAACATTCGATTTCAGTACACTATGCACCAAAATTGAACATAAGGATCTACTGAAAGAATTGTACAACGTAGTTGACTTTGTATTCGAGGGTGGAACTAAACGAAATATTGATTTCTCTTCTTCTAAGGCATTTTGGCGCAAAGAGAAACAAAGCCTTTGTTTTTCTCAGGCATCACTAAAGTCTGCTAGAAAACATCTAATAGTTGAAAGCTATTTCCAGATAGGTTACATACTCCTTTTACAAAACACAGGCATTCCTATGAGTATTGATCCAGCACAAATTTGGGCAAATTTATATCTACACAGGCATGAGTATAGATTCATGTCAAAACTCATTCATACCGATATAGCTCGTGCTCGGAAATTTCATTGATGCGCACGATTCATCGATGACATATGTCTTCTAAATGATGGTGGAGAGTTTTGTAGATTATACGAGCAAATATATCCTGCAGAGCTCACGTTGAAGTGTGAGCATAATGGACAACATGCTACATTTCTCGAATTGGACATATCTATAGTAGATGGAATATTGGTCTATAAACTCTTTGACAAGCGCGATGATTTCAAGTTTACTATAGTGCAAATGCCAGATCTCGAAAGTAACATCCCTTCGTATATTTTTTATGGCACTGTATTGTCAGAATATCTTCGCATTGCTCGCGCAACACTTCTAATAGAAGATTTTGTTCCAAGAGTTGCCAGCCTGTACAACAGGATGTTGTCTCAAGGAGGACAACAACCTAAAATTGTCAGACAGTTTCATAAAGCTATGTCAAGACATCCTCAACTTTTTGAAAAATTCAATGTAACACCGAAAGACATATATAACATAAGACTCGGAATAACTTAAGGTTTGGTGGTACCTGATCAGTACTGCTTGGGGAGTCAAGGAAGTTGACTGTATTGTTTTCAAATCCCCGAAACAGTCGCCATGGTAAATAACTGATGAACATCTAGGAGATTTCGATTATGTTATTTCTTTGCTGTATATTAATTGTTATAAACTAATCCTGCTTATTTCATATATTCATCATTCATATGACACAATCATAGAGAACCCATGATGATCTATTGCTTGCACTTGCATGACATTACTTTACATCATTGTTGTATTTATTTCCATCCGAGTGAATTTAAACTGTTTAACTACTTTTGAATATATATATATATATATATATATATATATATATATATATATATATATATATATATATATATATATATATATATATATATATATATATATATATATATATATATAAAGTTACATTTTGTTGAAATGTGTGGGATTCTCGCGTATCGTTTATCCTGTTTCTCGTTGTATGCTGTGCTAGAGGGCGTAATACCGTTTTCAGCTCAAATAGGAGTGTAGTGCGTATAGTGGCTATGGTACTGCCTAATACGGACCAGTAATCACAAACGATCTTAAGAATGACATTTAGAGTACCATAGACAGTGGAGGGGGAAATTACGACAATGTTAAAATGCTTGACCGTTTCTAAAACTATTGCGTAGTTCGATTGGTATTCTTTGAACAGGGATCTGTTCTTGATTGCAGGCACAACAGCAATATGAGAATAACTGTTTTCCTACTCGGGGTCCTTGTCGTCTTCGCTGCTTTCACCGAAGCTGGCGAGAAAGACAAAATAAAAGGCGGCAAAAACGGAGAAGGGAATTCAAATAAGAAAGGTAAGTAGAAAGGTTATTCATTAACTTGTTATATTGCTAACTGTCATCTCTGTTAACTTTTTAACACCTGTGTCTGTCAAGGGCCTTTTGTCGCCACGTCGGAAGGACATGCTGCAAGTACTATGGAAGTGATCAGGGCAAACAGAACTGTATCAATCATAAACAGAAGAGGGAATCTTACGCCTCTATGGTCTGTTTTACCATAGGTACATGTCCACGGCTTTCAAACAAATAATGGTTAACTACCTATAGAATATCAGTCTCAATATTTGTCACTGAGACCCATTCTACCATACATCAAGAATATCGTCACTTATAATATTGGCATGCCTGCTTTGTTTTATACGAAAGTACACCGCTGCATTTTCCGAAACGAATTCAGTAGGTGGCCATCAGACCTACTCTCATTCATGTTGACAGCCAACACGTAAGGGATGAACCATTTGATCTTTGCAGGGTTAACATAATATTACCAAATTCCGCATCCAAAGATTTGACTTACACATTAGTACTTCTATCTGCACAGACCATGGAAATTGTAGACCATGCTTCATCCCCTCGACCCCTTCCCGCACTTTACAGCTAAGGGTGTATGTTCACTCACTTATGTACACTCACTTAGGTCTACCACATCTAACCAAATGTGAGTAACGTATCATGACGCTATTTTTCTTTTACAAGTAAAATACAAAGTTTTACCCCAAGAGTTAACGCAAGCGCCATATGCATTTCGAATATTGGTTAATTTAGGTCACTTATTTCTGCAATGTCAAAATTTGCAGGATGGCTACGCATATTTATTTTTGATGATGATAAAATTGATTGCTTTTAAGCTGCCTTGAGGAAATTAAGGACGCAGATCACAACTTAAGTTTAGAGGCGTGCGCTGCCTAAACATCTCATCCTTTGTGAGAGTTGTTGAGTATTCCTTGTCAAACATTTTCTACGCGTACTGTATGTATGTATGTATGTATGTATGTATGTATGTATGTATGTATGTATGTATGTATGTATGTATGTATGTATGTATGTATGGATGGATGGATGGATGGATGGATGGATGGATGGATGGATGGATTAATGTATGTGTGGATGGATGGATGGATAGATGGAGGATGGATGGATGGATGGATGGATGGATGGATGGATGGATTGAAGGATGAATGTATGTATGTGTGCATGTGTGTGTGCGCGCATGCGCGCTCGCGCACGTGATCACCGTAAACCCTGTCTTCTATTCATCTATATGACTGTATGATTCATTCAATCTCGTCTGAGCAGAAGATGACAAAACGGACAGAGATTACACCTCCGTGGTCTCGGATGATGATATACCAACAGACGGTGAATGAGGTGTAGTTTGTACAGATATCTCAATAACTGAACAATGACATAAACCATGTGAGGGCGATAGACGCAGGAAAGGTTAACATGTTCGATATGCCTGACTTTACCTTGCTGTTCAATTTCAAAAGAGTGCAAGTA
This sequence comes from Ptychodera flava, assembly GCF_041260155.1. NCBI lineage: Eukaryota > Metazoa > Hemichordata > Enteropneusta > Ptychoderidae > Ptychodera > Ptychodera flava. Next base: position 11,300,560 of record NC_091929.1, read on the forward strand.
CAAAACTCATGAAATTAGCGAGTGAATGACGGGTACAAGAAATGCTCAGCTGCAACTTTTGAAAGGTGATCCCAAACTCTGTGCACCAGACAAAATGTGACAAAGAGATAAAAAGGACTGAAAGGCAAGATAGATGAGAGTTGACTGATACTAATGCGTACTGACAATTGTAGATCAATTCAACAATGGCCGGCTGGCGAGCCAGTAATTTTACATGCATAACAGAAAACACTCTTTCGTTTATCTTGTTTGTTTATGTTCCCAATGGGAGACATACAGGTCGTGTTTGACTGATGGTACATTTTGTGTTGTCAGGAAACTGCTTCAGTCTCGACATATTGCCTTTGTTACTCTAAATTATTTAAAAAAAATGACATGGTATGAATTGACCCTGTGGTACATATTGTTAACCAAGCTGATTGGCCAGGATTGAACACGTGACATTGTTAGCAAAAGGCAAGTGTGTCATGGTGAGAATGTAACTTTAAACTGTAAAATTCAATAACTATAAAAGTTTGGACGATTTGAAGATTTGATGAAGTTGTCTCGGTTAGTGTTTTGTAGGACAAGGTGTTTCTTAATTGTTACTTGCATTAGAATTGGTTACACAGTACATAGTTTTGGCAAGATTAGTGCCGTATATGTTTATATAATCTGGGTAAGAGAAGAATAAGAAGTTTTTGTTAAATTGCACTGGATGTCTAAAATGTTATGAAAACTTACATCCACTGTCTAGATGGCCGGGTGTTGGAACGTGCCCATTGACTATTAAATTTTGACTTTCTTCCAGTCTGAATGTACATATTTCTATCGTATGTACATCGTACGTTTCAATCAAATTCATTCAAAATTGAAAGAAATCTTATTAAATTAAAGCAAACTGATTCAAAATTTAAAGAAATCTTATTAAAGTGACCCAATTTTTTTCCATGCCAATAATTTGCCGTGTGTTTTCTCTGTTATAGAGATGATACTTGACTATAATATTCCGTTACTTTACATCAAAGTTAAATCATCTTCCATTTGTATGCATTCCGTTATCAAGGCATTGCTAATTTGTCCACAAGGAATAATGCTGCTAAGGCACAACATCTACATGAAATCAATGAATATTTCTTGATCACACAATCAAACAGAAACACTCTTTGCAATTAGTTTAAAATTCAGTTTGCTACCAGTAACACATGACATCTATATCAGTATGTCGAATAATAAAAAATTACTTATCAATGTACTTTTTATTGTAGTTGCCGCAATGACTTTCGACGTAGCCGAAGTTCCTCCAGGTACAAAACCATTACGAGCCACTACACGCAGTGAAAATCTCACAGCTCGGATCAAACAGAAGATTGAAAGCAGTTATCAAACCAACGTGAACATAGTCAGCTCTGGCGGTTTACACGGGCTAGTGCAGGCGGTAGACCTAGCCTATGATAATCACTACCCATTGGTGTTGAGTCCAGACATGATATGGTTGTGTATCACACAGGGTTTAGCAATCCACATCAACGAAAACTCCGAACGGCTGAGAGAGAAATTTGTCTCACACTCTGGGAAGAAGGAAATAAAAGTAAGAAGAGATGACTTTGTGAAAGGCTTGGCAACCAATCCATGGCCAGAGGTTTTCGGTGAATTTTCAGAGAAGATTAAAGATGAAATAGGAGCAACAATTTATGATCTCATTACTCCAAATTTCAGCACAACCGGTCCTATGGAAAAGGCAGTGGGTGATATCGCCTTAATAGACGCGATGCAGTCTTATTTTACATATACGTTTATAACCCTTTGTGGAATTCCATCCATTACTCTCGAAGGCACTAAGGAAGACTGGATAGCAGTCCGGGATAAAGTTGAACAACTGGAGCAGTACGATCTCAAATGGTGGACTAAGGAACTGCTACCTGTCTTAGATCAGTTTGTGAACGCATCAAGTGGGACAATTAACAGGGAATTCTGGTCCGATATTTACAAAGTAAGAATAACTGAATAATATAAATTCTAAACTAGCAGTATATTTATGTTTTAATTCACATGTTTTGTTATCAGAACTTGGTTACAATAATGCTATATCCTTTTTCCTTACATGAAGATATAAAACTTCAAGCAAGCTATTGTATATATGTTTGATGCAGATTGTGTTTTCAATTGAATAGCGACACCAATTTATGGCTGCATTATAAATACGTTCATGGCAAAAATTGCTGTCTATTGAGATTACTCGCAAATATTAATGTGAGTAAAAACGTTACTTTACTTTTGAAATTCTGTTTCTGTGCGACAGATAGATGACAATTCTGGTGGCCCGTATATAACGGGCTGGATCATAACCCTCTTTCCATATCTTCAGAAGTATGGAAGCTTTGCACAGAATGAATACGTCGACAAGTGGTCCGTGAGAGAGATTTTCTTTGGCGTAACAACCGACCGTTTTCCATCTGGCTTGTCCAAAGCACCATTTGTATGGGAATATTTTGAACAGAAATTCGAGATGCAGTTCATTGGAGGATTCATGGCAGTGTCCCAAGATCATGAGACTTTGGCGCTGAGACCGGAGCTTGGTTGGGCTGTTGTAGAAGATGATGTCACATCTGAGCCGGTTGAACATGATCCTGCACAATTGCTCTAGTGAAGTTGATAAATACATCACGTAATCTTTGAAAGAGAGACCTCATTCAATTCTTTTAGCGGGTGGACAGAATTGTCCCCGAGGCTGTCTTTCGCCCATTTTAAAGCGATGTATTCATTGCTTCGCTTCGATAAAGTTTGTGTGCGATGTGTGATAGTGAGCGTACAAGCGTGAGAGCTACACGAACTCTACAACGTGTGGAGGGGTCGCAGTCAGAAAAATTGTAACAACTTTATAGTTCGGTTATTGAACTGATCTTTTTGAGATTGGGGACTTGGCCGAGCGGTTTTGTTTGTGGCTTCTCCGCTAGGTGACTGGGTACCGTACGTTGTGAGTTCGAACCCGATCGAAAACACCGTATTATATTGTACTTCTCACAGCTGCTCAGATTGTTAGATTAATTCATTGTTTTTCATAATTTCTGCCCAGGCAAAATACAAATGTATTGTACACATGATTATCATCTCTTTGAAGTTCGACATCAGTAATCAAATCTTCCAAATTTTCATGAATTTAATCACGTATTTTTGCTTTTCAGAAGACTTCTGTCACGTCCCCCCCTAATTCCTTCGTCCATTTTCGAGCCTGTCCGGAAGTGTCGATAACACATCTTATTTGCAATTGCCGATCGCCTTCACCATACAGTGTAGTCTGGGCCCCTGACCAATTTCTACCCCTGACTATGCTGCTAACAAAATAGGGTCAATTATAGGCTATTGTGAGCATAACTATCATAGTACGAGTGCTGTGATTACGTTGAATTTATTTCCAACTCGGAGCTGCCTTAGAATTTAGATTTCGTATGCCCATGGAGTAATTTTAACTCCATAATTTCCCGAACCAAACATACTATATTGAATTAACAACGAAATATCATTTATTTTGAGTCATTGCCGTACATGTGAAAGGTCACCGGGGGCACAAGGTCAAGTCTGAAAAAAAAAACAGAGACAATAATCGTCATTTCACCACTATATACCATAATAGAAGAACAGAGTCGGAGACTTAAAAGTGAAGCCGTGCAAACAACTTCAACGTTCGCTGTTTTGTCATGTAATTTTCGACCTTGCCACTGTACAGATAGCCTATTTTCCATAGCGGCGCAACCAGCGGTAGAAATAGGTCAGGGAGCCAGACAACATACAGTGGTTTTGACCATTAGGTCAAAGACGTCTGCATACGTTATGAGTGCCAATTGTAAACCCACAGGGGCACATAATTGGCCCATTAAATTATAAGAAAGAATAAAGAATACTGCTATTAAACCATGATTTGTGAACCTTTTTCCTTGCTCTCTGCTCTCGCCCAGTTTTTCCTCGCTTTGTACATTGAGTCATGACGGCTTCAGTATAATTATGTATGCATGATGTAGTGCGCTCTCTCTTGGTGACCATTTGACACGCTATACAATAGCCGTATAGCTTTATTTGGCACAAAAGTATTAAGTCAATGCAGAAATCTAGTACGAAAAGTTCACCAAGGGAGGGCGCTCTACATACTATGAATAATTTTTTCCAATACAAAACTAGCTAAATCTTTGCTTTTCTAAATGCTTGACAGTTGATATAAATGAACGTGGTGAGAATAGGGTCTTTGAAAGAGCAGATGTGAACAACAAGTATGATATTGGAATTTCACCAAAATGATTATTTGTAAAGGTTAAAAGGTATTCTTAAAAGAGAAAAAGTCAAATGAGAAATCATATGTCAATTAGGATATTATTGATGCGGACCGAGGGTCAATGTTTTACGCGCATGACAATTGGGGAGGGGTCACTCATTTTCTCTCAAACACTTTTGAAGGGTCACTATTTTTAACCCCATAGCCTTAGGGTGCAATGGGTTAATCAATCAAATCAGCTCATTTGGGTGGGGGTGTCAGATTTTAGAAATTTAATTGGGGGTTTCTCTGTTTGCTTTCATTTGTAGCGTAAGGTCCACTGACCCCCTTCCCGTAGAAAACGAATGCTCTCAAATTTTTGAATCTTTAAAGTAGCACTCCTACTTGGTAACATTTTTAAAGCGCATTTTTTTAATGCCAACGGTCGATATTTGACGTGGCGACTGCGCGCGGATCACGAGATATCGATAAAAACATGTCCTCAAAAAAGTAAAAGTTTGAATTCCGGTGGCCCACCTAAATTTAGCTTCCGAACATCGAACGTTCGGCACTGGGGACATTGTCAACTAAGCTATGGAGTACGGGCTACGCTAACGCTGCTGTATGCCACAGTACCACTAGCGTCGGTGATCGGTCATGCCCCCTGGGGGAAAGCCGAGTCTTACTGACTCTGAGAAAAAACGGAAAACAAAGTTTGCTGTTCAACCAGAATTCGCATAGGTGACTAGCACAGTTACGTGCGATTGATACATGGCGGCCGCCGAGTGGTATGCATAGACGCATACCACGCGTGCGGCGTTCTGTGTGGCAGACGACAAAATGTAGTCATCGGAGGCGGCTAATATTTGACACGTAAAAACTGATGTTTATGTGGTATTGGTTAAAAATATAGTACAACTGATTTAGAATAATGAAAACGACAAAACTTAGGAGAAGTTTTACAAAACTTTACCTGATGTAAAGGCATAATGCTGTATATAAAGTCTTTGCAGTGGGAAGTAAATTAATTGCATCGTCCGAACTTATTGTAGACTCCCTAGAATATCGTCAATCAGCACAACAACAAACCTTCGGGGGATTTCGGGTCAAAATAAGAAACGATCGTAAAACGCTTGGGAAATGACATGTTTTTATCGATATCTCGCGATCCGCGCGCAGTCGCCTCGTCAAATATCGACCGTTGGCATTAAAAAAATTTGTTTTAAAAATGTTACCAAGTGGGAGTGCCTCTTTAATAGTTAATGCAAAGAACTCTTAGCAACGCATCATGTATCAATGGCCCAGGCCTTACATGTCGCATGGCTGAGGACATAAAACCAGGTCCCAGTTGGGTAGAAATTTTGGAAATCGCAAAGCAGCATTGAAGAAAACGTGAGCTACCTGTGCACCGCCTTCATGCTTAAGTTGACACCTTATTATTTACTACTTAGTTAGGCTAACGAAGCAATTCATAATCGTACATAGCTGTGCAATGATACATCTGTAACTACAGACTATTTCTGATGGTCAGTACTACAACTGCGTGAATTTGGCTTAAATGCTGATTATCATTCAAGATTGTAGTGCAGATGGGTACTGTTGTAAGTGTACAATAATGACAGGAACATATTTTTATCAGCAGTATCCTAGTCATAAAGTTATTAATACTATAAACATTTTTTTACACTTTTTGAACTAATAATGCCTTATGGCCCTGTGGTACTTGTAATCAGTATAATTTTGGGAGTTATCCAATAAGGAACATCGAATGCAATCTTGAATGGGGTATATTTACGTAAAACGTTAGAGTTGGTTTATGGTTAGTGGTATCCACAAATAGAAAATAGGGTGGCGAACGGGAAGTCTCTCCTTATTTTGGCGTTTAGGCATATATACAGCGGGTCCTTGCGTATCTACAGAGAGAAGAAATTTGTCTTGGCAATTTATTTGGATGGCGTAATATGTGGAACTTATTTAAGAAAAGATAATACATGGAATATAATATTTTATCGTTTGTTATTGTTAAGGAAAGATGAAACTTAACCCTCGAAAGTTGAACTAACGATACACGTCAGGCGTGTTGAACCTTGAAGACGAGGTCACAGAAATCATTGGGGATCATAAATATTGACACTGGTGATTTATTTGATCCTAACGGATGTAGATTGAAAGATCAAACAACAGTGTAAAAAACGGAACATGTGTTTCTATAACTTTTAGTAAAACTGTCTTCATTTTCCCATGTCAGAAATTTTCATGTGTTGTTTCCACTTACCCCGAATACTACAACAATACTACAACACCTGAAGTGCTCATAACTGCTAGTACCTGAGCGTGTAAGAAACCACACAAGCAAATAACCACCCAAAATAATTACTCTGGGCTGCGGCCATGGTTTCCCGATAGACATCAGATTGTTGGTAAACCAAACGCAAATGTTTCACCATGTGTGCTAAAGATATTAAATCGTACCAAGGTGGCGTGAAAATTAAAAGAACGTTTTGATTTATTCGGGTCACACCCGGTGGCGATTGTTTGCAAATTAGTGTATGCAGTAAAAATAACGCTCCTTTTATTTTTTAAAACAAGTCGTTAAAATTATTTGCTAAAACTTGCCAACGGTTAGCATTAGAAGGGCACAAGGGCACAAGGAGATCCAGTAATACTTAATTACGTATAAAAATAAATTGTATTCTTTCGTTGAACATATAAGAACTTTATAGATTGCAAAAGCACTAGTGGCTGCCGGCGCGTCTTGCATTTCCCATGGTGCTTAATCTTTTATCACCTAACCTCGCTGGCTTTAATAAAGCAAATATACTTAAGTACACTTGACTCATGAGAATTTATGTATCGCATGAGGTTTTCCCAATAAACGGTGAATTATGTAACTTTTATGTAAATCCGCCCTGTTGACACGTATCACATAAATATGAGAAGCGTGCCTCTGTATCTCGACAGTCGTGCCTTGGTATCGTCAGAGTGAGAGACACACACAAGACATTTTTGTGTGGTAGGTCGAGTTGTCTGAACACGCAGCTCATCGTCGCTCACACGTGTCTTCCTATCTCTTCAAGTAATCTTCCCTTTACTGGACATTTAATATGTTTAGGCTGTGGCAAGGAGACAGTGAAAAACAGGCAAGTTAAACACTTTGACATATTAGTTGAAAACGGACTGGGAAGCTAAATTTGCTTTATTACTTCATACATCGAGCTAGAAACGAATCCATTTATAGCTAAATGCTTCATATAAGCCTTGACATTCTCAATACATTACTCGAACGGACCCTGTAATCGCCGATTTTCATTCAGCGGTCAGTGGCTACAATGTTCACCACCAGTCTCGCTCAAGTCGAAGAGGCGGCGGTGTCGCTGTGATCGCTCGCTCCAATTTGCGTGTTACAGAAAAACATTCTGGTTCATTCAATTCTTTTGAATCTCTGGACATCAAACTTCAATCATCAAGTCAGACAGTGCGTATCATCACCATCTACCGCCCGCCGAAATCAAAGAAAAACAGTTCGACTACAAATGATTTTCTCACCGAGTTCTCCACACTACTTGAATCTGCTGTACCGTCACCAGGCTATCTTGTCATTGCTGGTGACTTCAACTTTCATCTTGATGACGGCAACTTGCCCGATACAGTGAAGTTCACCACCCTACTGCACTCTATGGGATTGCGTCAACACATTCTCTCGCCTACACATAACAAGGGACACATCCTAGACCTAGTTATTACACGTTCAGCAGACCAGATTCTCCACTCCGTCAATATCACTAATTCAATGAACTCTGATCACAGTCTTGTACGGTTCGGTTTGACCGTTCAGCGTCCGGCAAACAGTAAGGTGAGGATCTCGAGGCGAAATTTCCGTAACATGAGCACCGATGACTTGCGAGACGAAATCGCTGCCAAGTTCTACACCTATCCACGTGATATCGACATTGAGCGTCTATCAAAATTCTACATCGACTCAGTCACGGACATATTAGACACTCTCGCCCCCATCAAGCAGAAAGTGGTGACTGATAAAGTAAGAGCTCCATGGTATTGTGAAGAGTTACTATTGCTACGGAAAACTGTGCGACGACTTGAGACAAAATATCGCGCCACAAACCTTGAGATTGATCGTCAGATTTTCCTGACAAGGCGGAATGAATACTTTCGCCGCTGTGATGATTTGAAAGCTGACTACCATAGGACTCGCATTGAAGAGGCAGATAGCAAGAGGCTGTTCAAGATCATCGCTGAGTTGACTGATGCGAAGGCAATTCACGCCAAAGAGCTACCTTGGCAAATTCCATCGAAGGAAATTCCATCTGAATTCATGAACTACTTCAACACAAAAGTCTCTAAACTTCGCGAAAGTTTACCCAATGTCAGTGTTGACAGTGACTGCGTTTTACCATCCCACACATTTCCAGCTTTCAGCGATGTGTCTGCAGACCAAGTTAACACCCTAATTAAACGAGCAGCGCCAAAATCATGTGATCTTGATGTACTGCCAGCGAACTATATCAAGAAATTTGCCAGTGTTCTATCGCCATTCGTGGCTCATCTTTTCAATGAATCGCTGTCATCTGGAAGTGTGCCCAGTAACTTTAAATCTGCCGTCATCCGACCACTGCTAAAAAAACCGGACCTCAACCCAAACATCCTGAAGAGTTATCGACCGATATCAAATCTACCATTCTTATCTAAAGTTCTTGAGTGCATCGTTGCATCGCAGTTGAGCAGTTACCTCAGTGATCACTCTCTGTTTTCCAAGTTCCAGAGCGCATATCGCGCTCATCAAGTACAGAGACTGCCCTTCTGCGTGTCCATAATGACATCATGCTTGCTCTCGATGACAAAAACGACGTTCTCCTCATCATGCTAGACTTGTCGGCGGCTTTTGACACAGTTGATCATGAGGTACTACTTCATAGACTTCAATTTCGGTTTGGTGTCACAGGTACAGCTCTATCGTGGTTCAAGTCGTATCTCACCCATCGCAATCAGTGCGTCAAAGTTGGCTCTGCAGCATCAGCTAGTACACACATGAAGTATGGTGTTCCTCAGGGCTCAGTCCTGGGCCCGATTCTTTTTACTCTGTACACATCACCATTTGAAGACATCATCGTCCAGCATGGTTTTAATCCTATGATGTATGCGGATGATACACAGATTTATGTTGTGTGTAGCAGACCTGATGAAGTTCGAGTTTCTGTCGAGGTATGCGCCAACGAAATCCGCTGCTGGATGAAATCCAATATGCTAATACTTAATGATGAGAAGACAGAGGTTGTTCAGTTTTCGTCTCGTCTCAGATCCGATGCAGTGAAACTTTCAAGTTTAAGGATTGGGGAGTCAGATATTGCCCCTTCTGCTACAGTTCGCAATCTCGGTGTGAAACTTACCCATGACGGCTCGATGTCAGACCATATCAGCCACATCTGTAAGAATGGATTTTATGCATTGCGTAGAATTGGCAAGATCCGTCAATTGTTGGACAGACCCACCACAGAAAAGATGGTCCATGCATTTGTTACTTCTCAGCTGGATTACTGCAACAGTCTTTTGTATGGTGTGGGAAATTTCAGCTCGGACGCCTTCAATCACTTCAGAATGCTGCAGCTCGCCTTGTCTCGCGTACTCGTAAATTTGATAATATCACACCTGTTTTCATTGATCTACACTGGCTGCCCGTAGAAGCTAGAATTAAATTCAAAATCTTGTTGACGACCTTTAAAATAGTTCATCATGTTGCTCCACTTTATCTCATGGATCTGATCGAGATATACACCCCTGCCAGAGATCTCAGATCGAGTGATTCCTTACGCGTAGTGCCACCGCGTGGAATGTTCAACAAGGCATATGGGCAGAGAGCTTTCTCTGTCTGCGCACCTTCTCTATGGAACTCATTGCCCCCTGAAATTCGTAATGCCAAGTCCGTTGACTGTTTTAAACGCGTTTTAAAGACTCACCTTTTTTGTAAAGCACTATTACTAATGTTTTGGAAGGGTCACCATTTTACCGTAACCGCTGATGCTTGTTTTATTTTAACGTTTTCTGGTACTTTGTAGAATTTTAATAATGTTTTTTGTAGTTTGACTGTTTTTACTCTGCAGAAATTTTCATCATTTTTAACCATGTACGTTTTTAGCCTAATTTGATTGTTTTTTACATTTTAGTTTGTTATGCTTTGCTGGTATTTTATCAATTTTAAATGTGTAAAGCGCACTGAGACGTATGTGTAGTGCGCTTTAAAGAAATAAATATTATTATTATTATTACTTACACCTATTAATTAACAGTCACGCTGACTAAAAGGCACTGTTCGCGATCCCTGTAAGAGGATTATGGAGGTGTGATAGCCTTTTGTTTTCCATCGAAATTGTCATATGATTGGTAAATTTTCTGATCAGTCAATCTGGTGCCAACACAGACCTTTGTCTGAGTATAATGCCAGGCAAACAGATGAGTATGATTGCGACATAAAAAAACTACTGCTTTTTGTAGGCCATGCGCATAGATATGGCAATATTTATGCCAATATATTTAATACGAAACTTTTCGACGTCAATCTGTACTCAAACACTCTGAGAAGAGAGTCCTTAATGGACAGTCACACGAAGCAGTTGCCGGTTACATAGGCAATTACTATATATCCATTTGCAAAATATTACCCTACCTAGGCCTCCAGGTTTAGATATAGGGATAATAAATGCATCATAGGAAGGGGCGGCTTTGTTCGTAGTTACTGAGTGGCAAAGTCAAGAGGCGACGTTGACGCTATGCCTATTTTCACGCTACACGCTTGCCTTCTTAGCGTTGTGAAACTTAGGGTCACGGTCTTTCAAACATTTGCAAGTTCTTCCAGTGTAATACGCATCGACTTCAAAAGAAATCGTGTCGAGCAATAATACGATTCATTAGTGTTTATCATGCAGAAGTACAAAACATCCCTTTTCTTCGAAGCTCTTCGATCTTCGATAGTTCAAAAAGTAGTACGGGCGCTATCCACGACAGTACTGTTTCTAGAGTAATTTGCATATAGGTCCATTGTAAGCTCATATACGTGCATGTACGTTCATTGTATGAAATATGGTGCTCAATAGTGGCAATAGTGTTAGGTCAAAGGAAATTTAAGTTGTCACTGTACATGTTATAAATGCTAACGTCAGGTGTGCACTTTTACCATATAAGATTGGATGCTTTGTTTTGTGCTTGTTGGTATTGAAAATTGACCTCATGATGAAAAAGAATGGGGTTTAAAGTAGTATGCACCTCGAAAGTGAAAGACTTAAACTTTTGCTCTAACTTTCCTCAAGGAATCTTTCAATCATTCTCTTTCAAAATCAAGAATAAAAATAGGGGGTCACCATGCAAATTTTGGTACTAGAGAAACAAATTATTTACCGAATTATTTACAAATTATTTACCAAAGATTTACCGATATTAGAAATTCAAAATGGCCGCCATCCCTGTGTTAACTCTATGGAGAAAAATAAAAAATTTTGAATTTCGAAAAACTAAGCCGGTGAAAAGTTTTCTTTCACCAAGAGCTTTAAAATGAACCCCCACATGTGGTATATCAGAAGAGAATTGTAAAAGTTTGAGAGTCCGAATGTCTGTCCCCGAGGTGCGTTCTACCTTAAAAGGGCTTCTAGCAAAAGTAGTATTACCGTAGACTCAATAAAGCAGTCTTGCTTGATAAAAGCAGTACCGGTATTGTCTGTACAGCCGCATATTATGAGGACATTTCGGACGTACAAGGGGGCTAAATTCAGCATAAGACACAATCGATGTGCCATGACGCGAAAATCGCATGAAATGTTGTTGGCCTGGTATGGAAAAACATAGGTTTACTGCACTGATTATTTTGAAATTCGATCGCTCATAAGCCTCATGAATTTACCTTTCCGTTCAATAAGTTCATGCTTTTCCTTTTAGCGTGAGATGTGGAAATGGGGAGTTGCGGACGAAGAGATCATTACACGAGGAAAAGAAGTTGAAAAACAATTACAATCTGTGAAAGGAACCGATGAATCAGCACATCGAAAAGGTAGGTAGTTTCGGGGATAAACGATTAGATATCTAAGCAAGCGTTGTCTGAAAGAGATTCTATACTTCTGTTGCTTTCCATAATGTGACACAATGTTATTTTTCAAAAAAAAGCAAAGAACGAAGACTTCTCTGATTTTCGTAACTAAGTCCTAGTCGAGTGAATAATTTTCCAAAATTTCCCTTGTGGAATGCGACAGACAAATGTATTCATTTATGTAGGATATTTATGTAAAGGACATCGGTCGTAAGAAAAATCTATGATACAATAATTATGAAAACCTTCCCCTGCAGGAAACTCTCGTAATAACACGCATTCGTCTACTCCATGCAAACATTAATTGACCCTTTTCCTGCAAGACAGTATCACTTCCCCGTCTTCCAAGTCAGTAAAATGCGGTATTGAGCTAAAACCAGGTGTATTTTCACCCACTTGGCTTGGTCTGTTATAGCATCTTTAGTCCATAAAACCAAGTTTACAGTATTTGTGTTTTCAGCAGCCTTCAAATGTTCAGTGTTTGCTTGCTTAGGTGTTAGTCATAAACACATGAATAAGCATATCATTGACTCTTTGGATCATGTCCTTTCCAAGCACCCGACCAGTGGTATTATTGTACTCGGAGACTTTAACAAACTGCCAGAAAGTACTATCAAACGGGCTCACCAACTCAAACAAATTGTTGCTCACCCAACCAGAGAACAAGCAATACTTGATAAAATTTTCACAAATATGGAAATGTTGTATAAGTGCCCAGTAATTCTCCCTCCTCTTGGTAAGTCTGACCACAACACAGTCATATGTCTACCTGAACCTCAAGTAAATTTCAAACCTGGGAAGGTGGTTCGAATGATGGTAGGATCCAACGATCCCAATGGTAAAGCTATATTTGCACATAAATTACAACAAGTGAATTGGACTCCTCTTTATCATTTAGAAACATGTCAACAACAGTTTGATTTTTTTTACCACACTATTAACTCCCTTATGGATGCGCGTCTGCCTAACCGACATGTTAAGAGATGCACTACCGATAAGCCATGGATCACTGATAAATACAGAGATCTCATTTTACAGAGACAAGCAGCATGGAAAGTAAACGATAGCATCAGATTTAAACAATGTAGAAACAAAATTAACCGTTTATCAAGATATCTGAAATCGAAATACTATCATAACCAGGTAGAAGATCTCCACATGACTAATCCTAGCCAGTGGTGGAGAAAGACAAAAGAAATCATCGAAAAGGAAAAGAGGGACAACAATTTGCAGTCCCTGGCAAATGATATATGTAATGGAGATACTAAACAACTAGCAACAAAGATCAACTCATTCTTCCAAACCGTGAGTGCACATCTCTCACCACTAAGCTTTTCAAAGGTGGCTAAACATGAAGGTCAAATCCCAAATAAATTCATTATTTCAGTGTATGAAGTTGAGAAAAAATTGCCAGAGATCAAAGTTAACAAATCTATGGGACCAGATATGATTCCAAATTGGATATTGAGAGACTTTGTTGTTTCCCTTGCCAAGCCCATATGTGCCATTTTCAATAGTTCAATTTGTGAGGGATATGTACCAACGGTGTGGAAGTCTGCAAATGTCTGTCCCATCCCTAAAGTTAATCCACCACATACCCTTTCTAAAGACTTACGTCCCATAGCTTTGACACCTGTATTGTGTAAAGTACTTGAGTCATTTATTGGTAGATGGTACTTGAGTCATTTATTGGTAGATGGCTTCTTGAAGTGGTTGAAGACAAAATTGACCCAAAGCAATTTTGTGCAGTTAAGGGCACTTCAACAACACATTGCTTGATAGATATGTTCCATCAGTGGTACCTAGCTGCTGAACAAGGCAAAACAACACATGTTGTTCTCTTAGACTACTTAAAATCTTTCGATCTTATCGATCACAATATCTTGATCAAAAAAATAGAAGATATGCATGTCCCTGCAATTTTGGTTCAGTGGATCGCTGCTTTCCTTTGTGATAGGCAACAGCGTGTTATACTTGGAAGGGAGGTCTCTGACTGGATAAAAATTCACGGAGCTGTACCACAGGGGTCGTGGCTGGGTCCCTTATTATTTATCATAATGATAAGCGATTTAAAACCACAAGCCCTGACTTACAAATTTATGGATGATACTAGTATGTCAGAGTCATTTCTTTATCAAAGCTCCATGCAGGAGGCTGTAAATTATACAACTAAATGGTCTAAGGAAAACAACATGAAACTGAACCCTGATAAAACAAAAGATTTGTTAATCTGCTTTAAGAAGAACAAACCAGACATTCCCCAAATTCTAATAAATGATACAATCATTGAAAGAGTAAGGGTCCAAAAACTTCTTGGGGTTATGATAAATAATACACTTTCATGGTCTGACCACATTGATTACATCTACAGCAAAGCGTCCAAACGCTTGTACTTTCTCACCCTTCTTAAAAGATCTGGGTTGAGCACCAAACACCTGTTAACATACTATACCTCAATTATACGTCCTGTAGTTGAATATGCATGTCCATTATGGCACAATGGTCTTACATTAGACCAGTCAAATGTTCTTGAATCAATACAAAAGAGAGCACTTAGAATTATATTTCCACAGAAGTCTTATCAAGAATCTGTTCAAACTAGTGTCAACACTCTTCAGCACAGAAGAGACATGTTATGTAAATCTTTCTTTCAGAAAATTTGTACTGATGGTGATAGATTGAACTACTTGATGAACCCTGGTACTACCAGAAGGACTCGCCACTCAAAACAATATGCTACTTTTAGATGCCGCACACAAAGATTTCAAAATAGTTTTATTCCATATGCTCTCAGTAACTATCAGAAATAATTTTTTTTGTCAGCTCGTAGTTTTGGTTTACCACTTTCTTCCTCATCACACATATTTGCAAAGTGTTGCAATTTTTAATTAACCATGAGTAAATGACCAACAAGTGATTTTTTATGCTTATGGTTCGCTAGTTTTACAATTTTTATAATGCTCACATATTTTAACTTTCTTACTCCAGTTTTATAGTGTAGTTTTTTGTGATTTTATGATTTATTTTATATCATTGTAACAATTCAACCTGTCTGTACTTGTTATGGTATTTTGGTTGCAAAGTCAAATAAATAATAATAATAATAAATGCATCATATGGAATATGTTGTGCTTCACTGATTTTAACCATCTTGACCAGATGGTGAAATATGAACTAGGGAGGAAAAGGATTGAGATGCGATTTATCAAACATTATTCCATGAACTATCTGTAGCATTTGTAGAATTTTTAATTTTTTATAAATTGAAAATAACCCAACTGTTCCCATTCATTAGTGGGGGGGGGGGGGAATTGCAAAATATGAAGTCCATCGACATGACTGGAAAATTACAGAAAGACATTAATGGTTTATCAATGAAACAAAAGCAGTTATACTGCAATGTTATGCCTTTTGCAGGTTTGGACCCAATATTGATAAACAACAAAATAATTTCATCAATATGTTTAGCTGATGTTAACTTGCACAGATTTGCTTTACGAATTTGTCCCTGTTCCTATATTACTATTAAGCTATTGTATCCCACATACTACAAACTGTTTTTATGTTTGCGTCACAAGTGGTCTGTACAAATAGACGAAAACACGTTTGTTTACTTTCCTTATGTTACAATCATAGGTACTACCTTTGAAGTGGCTAAGGTATCTCCATGCCATGAACCGTTACCCCTGGCAACACATGTGCAAAGTACAACAGCTCGAATCAAAAAAGAGATCGAAAGTTGTTTTCATACGGATGTCAACATAGTCGAAAATGGAACTTTGCATGGTCTGTTAGAGGCTGTCCATCTAGCCTTCGACAGACACTACCCATTGGTGTTGAGTCCAGATATGATATGGTTGTGTATTACACAAGGCCTTGGAATCCACATCAACCAGAATTCAGATCAGGTGAGGAGCAAGTTTGTCACATTCTCTGGAAAGAAAGAGATAACAGTCAGAAGAGATGACTTTGTGAAGGGCTTGGCAACCAATCCATGGCCAGAAGTATTTGACGAATTTTCACAGAAGATCAAAGATGAAATAGGCGAGAAAAATTATAAACTGATAACTCCGAATTTCAGCACAACTGGGCCGATGGAAAGGGCAGTTGGTGATATTGCCTTAATGGATGCTATGCAGACATTTCTTGGTTATGGGTTTCACACATGGTGTGGTATTCCCTCTATTACACTGGAAGGCACAAAGGAAGACTGGATGGCGATCAAGGAGAAAGCAATACAGCTGAAACAGTATGACCTGAAATGGTGGACTGATGAGTTACTACCTGTATTAGATCAATTTGTGAACGCTGCAAGTGGGAGTGTCAACAAGGAATTCTGGTCGAGTATCTATAAGGTAAGTACAACTGAATGGAATAAATGTGAGGCATTCAATTTCATATAATAATGTTTTAAAATTATTATATAATCATAGTACTGTCTTGAACTTGATAATTATTATTTATGACCTTAAACAATAACGTATTGTTGTTTTCAAGTTTATGCGTTGATGTTTCAATATGTTATTGAGTCAGTAATCGAAATTGCGATTTTTCCACATTTTCTTGAAAATCTTCATTTATCTAAAATTGCCCTATTCCTGTTTATCTTCACCTATTCCCAGAGAAATAATGGTTCTGGTGGACCATATATAACAGGATGGATAATAACGCTCTTTCCGTACTTTTGGAAATATACGGGCTTTACAAAAAATGGATATTTAGACCAATGGTCTGCAAGAGGTGGCGTAAAAACCAACTGCTTCACATCTGGCTTGTCAAGAGCGCCATTTGTATGGGAATACATTGGCGAACCGTTAAAGATGCAGTTCATAGGAGGATTCATGGCAGTTTCTCAAGATCAAAGTACACTGGCCTTAAGACCTGAGTTGGGCTGGGCAGTTGTAGAAGATGTAGACGCTAAATCAGGATAAACATAGTGCCAGTAAAGGTACTTGTTGTCCAGTGCGTATCTGCTTGACATTACCTTGAAACCAGAGACCTAAACCTTTTCTGTGATTGTAGTTTTGATAAGTGTATCCGGTTAAACCAGGCCTACCTTAATCTTCTATATGGATTGTCAACTTTCGTTGCAGTTAGTGGCCCTTCCTGAAATCTAAAATGCTGATTGAATTTGTCATTCTTTGATTTGTTTTCCTCATACAAATATTGTTTTACATAAATACATCACAAGATTTTTACTCAAAATGAGTTGTTCAGTTTATTTTAAATCCAAGGCCAATTACACAGAAAACTGTCACATGGTTGAAGTAAAGTGAGCCCATTTCACTGTAGTTGTTGTATTTGTATACGGGAAGTAGCATTTTCTCGATGATTTATAGACAAAACTGATACCAGATTGACGAATTATACAATTCTTCCATTTTAACAGACCACAACAATTTTCCTAATGCACATGTATTGCCTATTGAACAACTGTTACGGCCCTTGTATTTAGATATACCACTTCATTTCACCGATCTCAAGTAAGCTGACAAAGTTTACATTTGCTAGCGCCGTGCAATTCCTTACAGCTTGTTTGCGGAAGAGTTTGTTTGCTTGCACCTGTGTGTTGCTGGGCGATGTAGACATAGAGACTGAGTGATCGCTGAATAGAGAAGTAGGATTGGTTGATACAAATATTTATACGCTGTCATGTGTTTATCTTCTGAAATAAAATATTGTGCACTTTGATAAAACTCCATCGTTTGTGCTGCATGAACAAAGAAATCATTCAACATCGAAAGCTAAATAAACAATAATGGGCAGGTGTGTTTGGTATGTTAGCGACTCGAAGGTCCAAAACGTAGTACAACAGGAACGGACATTTCAGAAACAGAGGGAAGTACAAAATAAACAACCGTTCAAAGAATCTGAACATATTTTTTGAAAATTTAAGGTGAATTTGTTAAAATTATATCTCCACAGGCCTTAAAAAGTAGAACTCATTAACCATCTCTGAGATAACTTCAAGAACATCTCAAGTTTTGACAGATGGTTATATCTCATGTCTTTCCATTTAAAACCACGAATGCAAACTGCAAGCCTTGCATTTTATTTGATGATTTAATGGCAAATGAATGTAATGTGTGGCCTTTGCCTTAAAACGTTTGAAAAGAGGGCAAGATAAGTTGTCATTTATTGGGAGACACCTGGTAGCCATGGTTGGTCTACAGTGGCAGTACCACGCAATGCCTACATCGACGGGCTATACCATTTCAAACTTTAGTTGGAAGATCAAAACATTATCTAAAATAATGTTGCCAAATACGAAAAGTGCTTATGTCAATGTCTATTATTGAATTAACAAGGGAAAATGAGACCTTGATTTACCAAAATATTTTAATAATTATTATTTAATAGTAATTATCACATTCCTTGTGTAATACGATTCGTGTTTTCACAAGTCGTACAAGCAGTCTGAGCTGCAACAGTAGGTCATAGGGGCATTTCCTATAAAATCTTGTTCAGATTTTCATAATTTGCACAACCACTCTAAACTGCCACGGTAGGTCTTAGAACAGTTCCTCATTTGGTCATGTTCGTGTTTTCACAATTTGCACAAGCACTCTAAACTGTCACGGTCGGTAGTGATACATTTTCTCATGGTCCATTTGCAGAAGCTGCCAAAATTTCTGTTCATCTGACCTATCTGGTTTTTACAAAAGCAAACATGCTTAAGTAGGATCCGGTTTTATCAAACTCATGGGAATTTACTCTTTGAGTGACGTTTCATCAACGAACAGTGTTTTGTGTAAATTCTCCGTTCTTTCATTTGACAGTATCTCGAATTATGCAATCTGTCCTGGTGACGCACAGCACATAAATCTGAGTAGCCGGCCTCTATACATACCAAGGCTTGCTTGGACATTAAACTTTGCTACCGCCAGAGACGCGTACACGAAAATATTTGTTGTGTGCATTGATTCCCCTGGTCTCTAAACTGCTCTCACAGTAGCTCAGGTAATTCAAAAATCCCCATCTTTCAAGGTGTATTGTCACGTCTCTTCCTTTACAGTCTCTGAGATGAGGTACCGGTCTTGAATGAGGAAGGCATTGCACTCTGCAACCCTTTTAATAAACAGCGTCCTCGCTGGTCAAAACGAATGACGCTGTATGAGAAAGCGGGACGTTTTGATCCACGTTAAAGCTCTAAGTTCTATAATATACTGTCATGAAAGTGAGTGGAAATACTAACTTATCCTATAGTCGAAAATACATAAGAATCTCTGTAATAAACTTAAAATGATATACGTTCGTCACATCAGGTCAAAACTTTCTCAAATCATTTTAAATTACTATTTACAACAGCCGTAATATGATGTGTGTATGTTGAGAACCGGAAGGTGGGTAATATCTATATAAGGGTTTAATACTCTTCACCATGAAAAAAGGTGTAAAAAGCATCATTATCCCTTCCCATGATCTCAGATGTTTCAGATTGACCTATAGTAATCAACTTGACCGATAGCAAGCTCAAAGACTGCATTTCTATGCCTATTTCCTTGACGATTGCCAGCAGACGTAGCTTAATGGAATATGACTGTTTACATTCCCAATCTTGAAGTAACCGATTATCTTGCGTTGAGTTAGTTATTATTTTAATAGATGTTAAACTGATATAAAATGAACGGAAGTTGACGTTGACCAAAGTATTAAGTTGAAATATCAAGTCATCCCTTTTTAACAACATTTCCTGTCTGTAAATATTTTCCGAGTTGCAGTATTTCATTGCATAACTCAATTTAAAGTCATTCATTCGATATAATACGCGGGAAACGATTTAGGTTACACACTTTCTAGCCAAGGAAGAACAGGATTGACAGAGAGATCAGACAGCAGATTTTGAGTTATCGCAGTTTCTGTTCAGTAATATAAATCTGAAATGGTGCTTGCAACCGATAACTTGGTGTGTGTCAGCTTCAGTTACTGAAAGCACTGCGATTCAAAACCGTTACCTCAACTCAGAGACGGTTAAGAAATCAATGTGTCAAGGGGAAAGGATGGCATACATTGAATAGAGCAAGGCGATGGTAAGCAATTCTACGCTATCCTGTCACGGAAAAAGAAAATCGAAATCAGGTAAGTTCAAAATTTAAACTTGCCAGACAAGGAAACCGTTGGTTGCATTGTTGTTTCATGCTATGGTGGTGGCATTTTGTGTACGACACTTTACCTGGTCAAAATTAGGCAAATGACAGGCGAGGAAGCGGGTATAGGTTCAGCATGGAAACAATTATTAGGCCAAAAAAGTTTATTTGTTTCTGGTCACCGCCCGCATCTCTTTAAATTGTGCGCATCAACTCTTGCTTTCCTTCCCCTATGAAAATAAGGGAAAATGTATCGAATTCCACCCAAAAAATTGAAAAACAATCGCGTCGCCGCATCATTTTTGCCACATGTCAATAACCAGAAACCAACCGATTATTTGTTTGGCCTCACTGTAGTTCTGCCATGCGAAATATTTACGTCAGCATACTGCATATACTTAAACATCTACAATATCAAGTCAACCGAAATACATCAACAATCCTATCTCAGTATTCAGTGAGGTATAATATCCTAATGCCTCGAAGTCCTTCAAATCCAGATGTCAGCAACAGCGTTTGCGGAAAAAGGTAACCACTTTGTTTGTTCACTTTGAAAATGTGAATTAAAGTTCGCAAAAACTCTGTGAATAATGACGGACAATGTTAAATATCAGGACATTTACCATAAAATGTTAATACTGAAATTACACTGTAAACATTACTTTAATCATATGTCTGAGTTCGGATGTATCGTTCGGTAACTGTTATGTTTGAATAGTCAACAAGAAGGAAGCGGCCGTTTGAAAGGGCTGCTAAAACAGTCGGGGACTGCAAGTCACTTACTGTTGCTTGTCTTGCAATGTGAATGAAGTCATTTTGTTGACAGCGATTCTGGTAGTATTGTTCCAAATGCCATGGTACTATTAAAAATGTACTATTAACTGATTATTTAGAAACTATATCGAATTGATTGGAACATGCTACTATGTCTTCATCATACTGTGTCCTACCTCTTAATATCTATCAGATTAATATGAGTAGCAGGTTTCTCTATATTTGGTGCCATAATTTCAGAGTTATATCACTAATTACAAAGTTCATTATACATGCAAATGAACCTTTAATTAACTTCACTCTACTAAATGCTTGACAGGACAGTCAGATAATTGTCGGATCAGTACCTGCAGCAGATTTCATCAAATTTGGTGCAGTTATTTCGGAGCTGTATGACCAATTACAGATCTTCATTAAATATGCAAATGAGCTAAATATATTTCCTTGACAGTGTTCAGTAGTCACATGACAATTAGATATTTATCAGATCAATATCTGTAGCAGGTTTTTACCAAATTTGGTGCAATAATTTTGGAGTCATAGCACTAATTACAAAGTTTATTGTATATGCACATAAATCCTCAATTAACTTCACACTTCTAAATGCTTTAAAAAACAGTCAGATATCTGTCGGATCAATGTCTGCCGTATATTTCATCAAATTTGGTTCAGTTATTTTGGAGTTATATCTTATTCAAAACTTCATCAAATATGTAAGTGAGCCATTTCTTCATTTGACACTGTCATGTGCACTTAGATATCTATCAGATCAATATCTGTAGCAGATATCATCAAATTTCGTGTAGGAATTTCAGAGTTATATCACTAATTACGAAAGTTCATTAAATATGCAAATTAGCATATAATTAACATGACACACAGTATCACCAAAATGTTCTGATATTGTCACCTGTGAAAAGTTTCATGAAATTTTGTGGAGTATTTCTTGATATATGTCGACACTGTCATTACTGTCTCCGTAGGAAATAATTATATGAAACATGATAATTCATAACCTCTTTAATATGCAAGCCACTCTAACCAAATTCTAATCAGTTTTTGCAATTATCACACAATACATATCTACAAAATCTCACTTGAATCCATTCAGCAATTTTTGAGTAATCGTGTAAGAAGACAGACAGACAGGCAGACAGACTGACACACACACGGACAGACAGACAGACATCGCTACGACATTAGCTCACGTGTGTGAACACGTGAGCTAAAATGGTACTTACGAATCAGGACATACTTCTGAAAATTTAGGCAAATAATTCCCGAGATAATCTAGCATAGGAAACGATCAGGCTATTTTATCCGTATCGAGTAAACGTGAAGTGTTTATGTAAAATGATAGAGATATAGTTTAGATACATAGTCGGGTGCAAAGCTGGTATGACGTCAGTGTTTTGACATTCTGCATTAAACCCGATTGTAATTTTTACTATGCTCGCCCTGTAAATAATTAAAAAAAAAAAGAATTTTCCAGTGTTGTTGAGTAGATTTAACAGACAGATAGACAGGCACACATACAGAGGGTCATTGCGTAGCTATAGTGAAGAATAAATTTGTCCTTGCAACTATTTGCAAGGCGTAATATAAGGGTCATAAAAAATAAAATATGGTACATGTAATATACATATTTCATCATTTGTTATTACGAAGGAAAGATGAACCTTAACCTTCGTAAGCTGAACTAACGATATACGTCAGGCCTGTTGAACCTTTAAGACGAGGTCACATAAGTCGTTAAAGATCATAAACATTGACAACGGTGATTTATTTGGTCAGAGCGGATGTAACTTGAAAGATCAAACAACAGTGTAAAAACGGAAAATGTGTTTTTTATGACTTTTGGTAAAAACTGCTTTCATTTCCCCTCGTCATAAATTTTCATATGTTGTATTCACGTACCCCCAATACCCAAACACCTGAAGTTCTGACAGCTGCTAGTACACGTGCGTGTACAAAACCGTACAAGAAAATAACCAGCCAAGATGAATTACTCTTGATTGCAGCCATGATTTCCCACTTGACATTAGACTGTTGGTCCAACAAATGCCAATGTTTCTCCATGTGTACTCAAGATATTGAATCGTATCAAGGTGGCGTGAAAATTAAAAGAACGTTTCGATTTATTCATAACTCATGACATAAAAATAACGCTCATTTTCTGTTTAGAACAAGACGTGAAATTAATTCCAAAACTTGCAGAAAGTTAGCATTAACAGAAGAGCATAATGATTTTCAGCAATACTTTACTACGTACGCAAATTAATTTTGTTCTTTCGTTGGATGAGTATTTTCATAGATTGCAAAAGTACATGTGACTGCCGGCGCGTACTGTAGTTCCCTATATGGTGCTTAATCTTTTATCATCAAACCTCGCTGACTTCAATAAAGTAAATATACTTTGGTACACTTCAAATAAACTCATGAGAATTTATGACCGTGTGAGGTTTTCCCAATGAACGGTGAGTTATGTAAATTGTATGTAAATCCGCCCTGTTGACGCTTATCATATAAATCTGAGAAGCGTGCCTCTATATAGCGCCAGCCGAGCTTCGGTATCGTCAGAGAGGGAGAGACACTCACACAATAAATTTGTGTGCAGTAGGTCGAGTTGTTTAAACACGCAGCTCATCGTCGCCCTCACCTGCATAGTACCTATCTCCCTATCTCTTCAAGGTATATTTTCTTCATCCGACATTGAATATGTTTATGTTGTGGCACGAAGACAGTGAAAAACAGGCAAGTTAAACACCTTTACATATTGGTTGAACACCTGGAGCGATTCTAAGTGTTGCCTTTTGACTTCATACAAATGCTGGCATTCTCAGTACATTACTTACACCAATTAATCAACAGTCACGCTGACTAAACTTTACATAATGCCAAGCAAACAGATGAATGCGATTTCGACATGAAAAAACTACCGCTTTTTGTAGGCCATGCGCATAGAAAGGGCAATATAATATCCCGATACGCTTCGATACGAAACTCATCGACGTCATTCGGGTAAACAGTCCCTGATAAACAATCACACGAAGCAGTTGACGGTTAGATACGTTATTACCTTATATCTTTAAGCAAAATGTAACCCTTCCAATTCCTCCAGGTGAAGATGTGCGGATAATAAATGCATTATAGCAAGGGGCGACTTTTTGTTCTTATATATTGAGTGGCAAAGTCAAGAGGCGACGTTGACGCTTAGCCATTTTTTCAAGCAACATGTTTGCCATCTTAGCGCTGTGAAACTTCGCTTCACGGCCTTTGAAATATCTGCAGGTTCTTCCAGTGTAACACACATAGACTCCAAAAGAAATCGTGTTCGACAATAATACGATCCGTTAGAGTATTTGTGAAGCAGAATCTCAAAACATCACTTTCCTTCGAAGCTCTTCAAATCTCTATGCGAGCAAAGTATTTCTATAGTTCAAAACGTAGTACGACTGTACTGTTTCTCAAGTTATTTGCATTTAGGTTCATCGTAAGTTCATATGCCTGCATATGTACGTTCATCGTACTACATAGGGTGCTCAATAGTTGCAATAGCAGTTAAGTCAGAGGAAAGTTTAATTTGTTACCGTAACAGTGGTTGATAGGATATAATTGTTAAGAGATAAGATGCTCTGTGCTGTGCTTGTTGATATTGAAAAATGGTCACATAATTAGAAAGTAGGGGGTTTAAAATGGCTTCTGGCAAAAGTAGTATTACCATAGACTCAATTGTATTGTCTGTACAGTCTCATATTGTGAGCAAATTTCGGGTGTACAAGGGTGCTAAAAGTGATGATCTATACGTGTGCAGATGTGACCTTACCTGTAAAATTCAGATTAGGTACTCTTTCTATGTTCCTGCAAGAGACTTCATTGACTGTTTATTCAGAAACAATTCTGGCTAATAGACCAAAGACAATGATTCATTCGGTAAATGGGGATTTTTGTTCAATTAAAAGTATAGAATTGACATTTGGGATTTTGTAGAGTTGTCATTGGATTTTAAAACACATTTCCAAAAGAGAGATGAAAAGAATGGAAAGAAACATGCCTAAGTTTTGTAAAATTCAGCATAAAGTACAATCGATGTGGCAATGACGCAAAAATCGCATAAAATATTGCTAGTCTGGGATGGATACGCGAAAGTTGCACTGATTATTTGGAAATTAGATGGCTCATAACCCTTTTGAATTTAGTCTTCCTTTCACTCAGTTTATGCTTTTCTGTTTAGCGTGAGATGTGGAAATGGGGAGTTGCGAACGAAGAGATCATTACACGAGGAAAAGAAGTGGAAAAACAATTAAAGTCTGTGAAAGGAACGGATGAATCAGCACATCGAAAAGGTTAGTATAACATTTTGTAATTCTGCTGTTCTTTTACAGTTTCGGGGATACACGATTAGATATCTAAGCACGCGTTGTCTGAAAGAGATTCTATACTTTTGTTGCTTTCCATAATGTGACACAATGTTATTTTTAAAAAAGGCAAAGAACGAAGACTTCTCTGATTTTCGTAACTAAGTCCTAGTCGAGTGAATAATTTTCCAAAATCTCCCTTGTGGAATGCGACAGACAAATGTATTCATTTATGTAGGATATTTATGTAAAGGGCATCGGTCGTAAGAAAAATCTATGATACCATAATTATGAAAACCTTCCCCTGCAGGAAACCACTCGCAATAACACACATTCGTCTACTCCATGCAAACATTAATTGACCCTTTTCCTGCCAGACAGTATCACTTCCCCATCTCCCGAGTCAGTAAAAGGCGGTATTGATCTAAAACCAGGTGTATTTTCATCCACTTGGCTTGGTCTGTCATAGCATCTTTAGTCCATAAAACCAAGTTTACTGTATTTGTGTCTTCAACAGCCTTCAAATGTTCAGTGCTATGTTAAAATACATCATATCGAATGTGTTATGCTTCACTAATTTTAACCATCTTGACCAAATGGTGAAATATGAACTTAGCAGGAAAAGGATTGAAATGCGATTTATCAAACATTATGTCTGTAGCATTTGTAGCATTTGGAATAATGTCTGTAGCATTTGTAGCATTTGTAGAATTTTCAATTTTTCATAACTTGTTAATTACCCAACTGTTTCCATTCAGGAGGGGGAGGGGGCGGAAGAATTGCAAAATATGAAATCCATCGACATGACTGGAAAATTACAGAAATACATTAATGATTTATCAATGAAGCAAAAACAGTTATACTGCAATGTTATTCCTTTTGCAGGTTTGGACCCAAAATTGATAAACAACAAAATAATTCATCAATATGTTTAGCTGATGTAAACTTGCACAGATTTGCTTTACGAATTTGTTCCTGTTCCTATATTACTATTAAGCTATTGTATCCCACATACTACAAACTATTTTTATCTAGATGTCTTCATCACAAGTGGTCTGTACAAATAGACGAAAAGTCGTTTGTTTACTTTCCTTATGTTACAATCACAGGTACTACCTTTGAAGTGGCCAATGTATCTCCATGCCATGAACCGTTACCCATGGCATCACATGTGAAAAGTACAACAGCTCGAATCAAAAAAGGCATCGAAAGTTGTTTTCATACAGATGTCAACATAGTCGAAAATGGAACTTTGCATGGTCTGTTCCTACGACAGACACTACCCATTGGTGTTGAGTCCAGATATGATATGGTTATCTATTACACAAGGCCTTGGAATCCACATCAACCAGAATTCAGATCAGCTAAGGAGCAAGTTTGTCACATTCTCTGGGAAGAAAGAGATAACGGTCAGAAGAGATGACTTTGTGAAGGGCTTGGCAACCAATCCATGGCCACAAGTATTTGACGAATTTTCACAGAAGATCAAAGATGAAATAGGCGAGAAAAATTATGAACTGATAACTCCGAATTTCAGCACAACTGGGCCGATGGAAAAGGCAGTTGGTGATATTGCCTTAATGGATGCCATTCAGACATTTCTTGATTACGGGTTCATGACGGAATGTGGCATTCCCTCTATTACACTGGAAGGCACAAGGGAAGACTGGATGGCGATCCGGGAGAAAGCAATACAGCTGGAACAGTATGACCTCAAATGGTGGACTGATGAGTTACTACCAATCTTGGATCAATTTGTGAACGCTGCAAGTGGGAGTGTCGACAAAAATTTCTGGTCCAGTATTTATAAGGTTAGTACAACTGAATAGAGTGAATGTGGAGAATTCAATTTGTATGGTAATACTTTACTAACGACGCTAGATTCTAACACTATAGTACTGTATTTGAACTTGATAAGGATTATCCATGTCTCTGAACATTAGCATATTGGTGTCTTCCAGATTATACGGTGATGTTTTTAGTATGGCAGTAGTTTAAATTGCAATCATTTCAAAGTGTTTTGATAACTTTCATCTATCTAAAAGTTATCCTGTTCCTGATTATCTTATTTCTTTCCCAGAGAGATGATAGTTCTGGTGGGCCATATATTACGGGATGGATCATAACACTCTTTCCGTACTTATTGAAGTACAGTGGCATTGCAAGAAATGAATATTTAGACAAATGGTCAGCACAACGAGTGTTCTTTGGCGTTACCACCGACTGCTTCACATCTGGCCTGTCAAGAGCGCCATATGTCTGGGAATACATGGAAAAACCGTTCAAGATGCAGTTTATAGGAGGATTCATGGCAGTCTCTCAAGATCAAAAGACATTTGCTATACGACCTGAGCTTGGCTGGGCAGTTGTAGAAGATGCAGACGCTAAATCAGGATAAACATAGTGCTAGTTAAGGTACTTATAGTCCAGTGCGTATCTGCTTGACATAACCTTGGAAAGAGAGACCTAAACATTTTCTATAATTGTAGTGTTAATAAGTGTATCCGGTTAAATTAGTCCTACCTTAATCTTCTGTATGTGATTGTCAACTTTCGTTACAGGTAGTGGCCCTTGCTGAAATCTACAATGATGATTAAATTTATACGTCATTCATTGATTTGTTTTCTGCATACAAATATTGCTTTACACAAACTCATACAGAACAAGATTTTCACTCAAAATGATTTGTTTATTTTAAATCCGAAGGCTAATCAAACAGAAAACTGTGTGATATCGGTGAAGTAAAGTGAACCCGTTTCACTGTAGTTGCTGTATTCATAGCGCAAAATAGCTTTTTCCTCGATGATTTAATGACACAAACTGGTACCAGATTGACGAATTATATAATTCTTCGATTTTAACAGACCAAAACAATTTTCATAATGTGCATGTATTGCCTATTGAGAAATTGTTGTAACAGTATTTGAATATACTACTTCATTTTTTCTGTCTCAAGTAAGCTGACAAAGTTTGCATTTGCTAGCTCAGTGCAAATCCTTAGAGCTTTTTTGCGGAAGAGTTTGTTTGCTTACACCTGTGTGTTGCTGGGCGATGTAGACATAAATACTGACTGATTGCTGGATAGAAAAGTATGATTTGTTGATAGAAATATTTGCACGGTTTCATATAGTTATCTTCATAAATAAAATATTTTCTACTTTGATACGATTTCCGTTGTCTGTGCTGTATAAACAACCAACACTTCTACCAAGCCTTCAATGTCAAAAGCTAATCAATGTTGGACAGGGGTGTTTAGCATGTAAGCGACTCGGAGATCCAAAATGTAGTACAAAATTGCCATCCACAGGAGTAGACGTTGCAAAAGCATAGGGAAGTACAAAACAAACAACTATGCATAAAATCTGAACATTTGTTTTGATAACTTGAGGTGCATTTGTTGAGAACATCTAAAGTTTTCTCAGATGGTTTTATCTCATGTCTTTCCCTTTAAAACCACGAAATCAAAATGCAAGCCTTGAATTTTTAAATCATCATATAATGGCAAATGAATTTAGTGTGTAGCCTTTGCCTTAAAACGTTTGAAAAGAGGGCAAGATAAGTTGTCATTTATTTGGGAGATACCTTGTAGCCATGGTTGGTCTACAGTGGCAGTACCATGCAATGCCTAGATCGACGAGCTATAGCTTTTCCAAATTTAGTTGGAAGATCAAACAATTATCTAAAATAATATTGCCAAATACAAAAAGTGCATCGAATGGCTGATGTCTATTATTGAATAAACAAGGAAAAATCAGACCTTGACTTACCAAAATATTTTAATAATTATTATTTAATAGTAATTATCACATTCCTTGTGTAATACGATTCGTGTTTTCACAAGTCGTACAATCAGTCTGAGCTGCAACAGTAGGTCATAGGGACATTTCCTATAAAATCATGTTCAGATTTTCATAATTTGCACAATCACTCTAAACTGCCACGGTAGGTCTTAGTACAGTTCCTCATTTGGTCATGTTCGTGTTTTCAAAATTTGCACAAGCACTCTAAACTGTCACGGTCGGTAGTGATACATTTTCTCTTGGTCAATTTACAGAAGTTGCCAAAATTTCTGTTCATCTGTCCTCTCTGGTTTTACGAAAGCAAACATACTTAAGTAGGATCCGGTTTTATCAAACTCATGGGAATTTACTCTTTGAGTGACGTTTCCTTAACGAACAGTATTTTGTATAAATTCTCAATTCTTTCATTTGAAAGTATCTCGAATTATGCAATATGTCCTGGTGACGCAGAGCATATAAATCTGAGTGGCCGGCCTCTATACATACCCAGGCTTGCTTGGACATTAAACTTTGCTACCGCCAGAGAAGCGTACACGAAAATATTTGTTGTGTGCATTGATTCCCCAGGTCTCTAAACTGCTCTCACAGTAGCTCAGGTAATTCAAAAATCCCCATCTTTAAAGGTGTATTGTTACGTCTCTTCCTTTACAGTCTCTGAGTTTAGGTACCGGTCTTGAATGAGGAAGGCATTGCACTCTGCAACCCTTTTAATAAACAGCGTCCTCGCTGGTCAAAACGAATGACGCTGTATTCATTGAGAAAGCGGAACGTTTTGATCCACGTTAAAGCTCTTAGTTCTATAATATACTGTCATGAAAGTGAGTGGAAATACTAACTTATCCTATAGTCGAAAATACATAAGAATCTCTGTAATAAACTTAAACTAATATACGTTCGTCACATCAGGTCAAAACTTTCTCAAATCATTTTAAATCACTATTCACAACAGCCGTAGTATGATGAGTGTATGTTGAGAACTGGAAGGTGAGTAATATCTATATAAGGGTTTCATACTCTTCACCATGGAAAAAGGTGGAAGGAGCATCATTATCCCTTCCCATGATTTCAGATGTTTAAGATTTACCTATAGTAATCAACTTGGCCGATAGTAAGCTCAAAGACTAGACTGCATTTCTATGCCTATTTCCTTAACGATTGCCAGCAGACGTAGCTTAATTGAATATGACTCTTTACATTCCCAATCTTGAAGTAACCGATTGTCTTGCGTTGAGTGAAATATTATTTTAATAGATGTTAAACTGATCAGAAATGAACGGAGGTTGACGTTGACCCAAATTTTAAGTTGAAATATTAACTCATCCCTTTTAAAGAATATTTACTGTCTGTAAATATTCTCCGAGTTGCAGTATTTCATTGCATAACTCAATTTAAAGTCATTCATTCGATATAATATGCGGGAAACGATTTAAGTTGCACACATTCTAGCCAAGGAAGAACAGGATTGATAGAGAGATCAGACAGCAGATTTTGAGTTATCACAGTTTCTGTTCAGTAATAAAAATGTGAAATGGTGCTTGCAACCGATAACTTGGTGTGTGTCAGCTTCAGTTACTGAAAGCACTGCGATCCAAAACCGTTACCTCAACTCATAGACAGTAAAGAAAGCAATGCGTCAAGGGGAAAGGATGACATACATTGAATAAAGCAAGGCGATGGTATGCAATTCTACGCTATCCTGTCACGGAAAAAGAAAGTCAATATCAGGTGAGTTCAAAATTTAAACTTGTCAGACAAGGAAACCGTTGGTTGCTTTGCTGTTTCATGCTATGGTGGTGGCATTTTGTGTACGGCACTTTACCTTGTCAAAATTAGGCAAATGACAGGCGAGGAAGCGGGTATAGGTTCAGCATAGAAACAATTATTAGGCCAAAAAAGTTGATTTGTTTCTGGTCACCCCCACATCACTTCAAATTGTGCGCGTCAACTCTTGCTTTCCTGTTTTTCATTTGCCCCTATGAAAATAAGGGAAAATGTCTCGAATTCCACCCAAAAAATTGAAAAAACAATCGCGTTGCCGCATCATTTTTGCCACATGTCAATGACCAGAAACAAACCGATTATTTTTTTGGCCTTACTTTAGTTCTGCCATGCGAAATATTTACGTCAGCATGCTACATATACTTAAACATCAACAATATCAAGTCAACCGAAATACATCAACAATCCATCTCAGTATTCAGTGAGGTATAATATCCTAATGCCTCGAAGTCCTTCAAATCCAGATGTCAGCAACAGCGTTTTGCGGAGAAAGGTAACCATTTTGTTTGTTCACTTTGAAATTGTGAATTAAGGTTCGTGTGAATAATGACGGCCAATGTTAAATATCCGGACATTTACCATAAAATGTTAATACTGAAATTACACTGTAAACATTACTTTAATCATATGTCTGAGTTCAGATGTATCGTTCGGTAACTGTTATGTTGGAATAGTCAACAAGAAGGAAGCGGCCGTTTGAAAGGGCTGCTAAAACAGTCGGGAACTACATTTCACTTACCGTTGCTTTTCTTGCAATGTGAATGAAGTCATTTTATTGACAGCGATTCTGGTAGTATTGTTCAAAATGCCATGGTACTAATAAAAATGTACTATTAATTGATTATTTAGAAAATATATCGAATTGATTGGAACATGCTGCTTTGTCTTCATCATACTTCGTCCTACCTCTAAATATTTATCAGATTAATATGAGTAGCAGGTTTCTCTATATTTGGTGCCATAATTTCAGAGTTATATCACCAATTAGAAAGTTCATTATACATGCAAATGAACCTTTAATTAACTTAACACTACTAAATGCTTCACAGGACAGTCAGATAATTTTCGGATCAGTACCTGCAGCAGATTTCATCAAATTTGGTGCAGTTATTTCGGAAATGTATGACTAATTACATATCTTCATTAAATATGCAAACGAGCTAAATATTTCCTTGACAGGGCTCAGTATTTCACATGACAATTAAATATTTGTCAGATCAATATTTGTAGCAGGCTTTTACCAAATTTGGTGCAATAATTTTGGAGTCATAGCACTAATTACAAAGTTTATTGTATATGCACATAAATCCTCAATTTACTTCACACTTCTAAATGCTTTAAAACACAGTCAGATATCTGT
Source organism: Ptychodera flava (assembly GCF_041260155.1). Taxonomy (NCBI): domain Eukaryota; kingdom Metazoa; phylum Hemichordata; class Enteropneusta; family Ptychoderidae; genus Ptychodera; species Ptychodera flava. Next base: position 11,333,032 of record NC_091929.1, read on the forward strand.
CGGAACTGTATCTGCAGCAGATTTCATCACATTTGGTTCAGTTATTTTGGAGTTATATCTTATTCAAAACTTCATTAAATATGCAAGTGAGCTATTTCTTAATTTGACACTGTCAAATGCACTTAGATATCTATCAGATCAATATCTGTAGCAGATATCATCAAATTTTGTGTAAGAATTTCAGAGTTATATCACTAATTACGAAAGTTCATTAAATATGCAAATTAGCATACAATTAACATTACACACAGTATCACCAAAATGTTCTGATATTGTCATCTGTGAAAAGTTTCATGAAATTTTGTGCAGTTTTTCTTGATATATGACGACACTGTCGTTACTGTCTCCATTGGAAATAATTATATGAAAAAATGATAATTCATGACTTCTTTAATATGTAAGCCACTCTAACAGACATCTAATCAGTTTTTGCAATTATCACACAATACATATCTACAAAATCTCACCTGAATCCTTTCAGCCATTTTTGAGTAATCATGTAAGAAGACAGACAGGCAGACAGACTGACACACACACGGACAGACAGACAGATATCGCTACGACATTAGCTCACGTGTGTGAACACGTGAGCTAAAATGGTACTTTCGAATCAGGACACACTTCTGAAAATTTAGGCAAGTAATTCCCGAGATAATCTAGCATAGGAAACGATCAGGCTATTTTATCCGTATCGAGTAAACGTGAAGTGTTTATGTAAAATGATAGAGACATGGTTTAGATACATAGTCGAGTGCAAAGCTGGTATGACGTCAGTATTTTGACATTCTGCATTAAACCCGATTGTAAAATTTTCTATGCTCGCCCTGTAAATAATTTTTAAAAAGAATTTTCCAGTGTTGTTGAGTAGATTTAACAGACAGATGGACAGGCACACATGCAGAGGGTCATTGCGTAGCTACAGTAAAGAATAAATTTGTCCTTGCATCTATTTGCAAGGTGTAATTTAAGGGTCATAAAAAATAAAATATGGTACATGTAATATACATATTTCATCATTTGTTATTGCGAAGGAAAGATGAACCTTAACCCTCGTAAGTTGAACTAACGATATACGTCAGGCGTATTGAGCCTTTAAGACGAGGTCACATAAGTCGTTAAAGATCATAAACATTGACAACGGTGATTTATTTGGTCAGAGCGGATGTAACTTGAAAGATCAAACAACAGTGTAAAAACGGAAATGTGTTTTTATGACGTTTGGTAAAAACTGCTTTCATTTCCCCTCGTCATAAATTTTCATATGTTGAATTCACGTACCCCCAATACCCAAACACCTTAAGTTCTGACAGCTGCTAGTACGCGCGCGTGTACAAAACCGTACAAGCAAATAACCAGCCAAGATAAATTACTCTTGATTGCAGCCATGATTTCCCACTTGACATTAGACTGTTGGTCCAACAAATGCCAATGTTTCTCCATGTGTACTCAAGGTGTATCAAGGTGGCGTGAAAATTAAAAGAACGTTTCGATTTATTCATAACTCATGACATAAAAATAACGCTAATTTTCTGTTTAGAACAAGACGTGAAATTAATTCCAAAACTTGCAGAAAGTTAGCATTAACAGAAGGGCATAATGATTTTCAGCAATACTTTACTACGTACGTAAATTAATTTTGTTCTTTCGTTGTATAGATAAGTATTTTCATAGATTGCAAAAATACATGTCACTGCCGGCGCGTACTGTATTTCCCTATGGTGCTTAATCTTTTATCATCAAACCTCGCTGACTTCAATAAAGTAAATATACTTTAGTACACTTCAAAGAAACTCATGAGAATTTATGATCGTGTGAGGTTTTCCCAATGAACGGTGAGTTATGTAAATTGTATGTAAATCCGCCCTGTTGACGCTTATCACATAAATCTGAGAAGCGTGCCTCTATATAGCACCAATCGAGCTTCGGTATCGTCAGAGAGGGAGAGACACCCACACAATAAATTTGTGTGCAGTAAATCGAGTTGTTTAAACACGCAGCTCATCGTCGCCCTCACCTACATAGTACCTATCTCCCTATCTCTTCAAGGTATATTTTCTTCATCCGACGTTGAATATGTTTATGTTGCGGCACGAAGACAGTGAAAAACAGGCAAGTTAAACACCTTTACATATTGGTTGAACACCTGGAGGGATTCTAAGTGTTGCTGTTTGACTTCATACAAACGCTGGCCTTCTCAGTACACTACTTACACCAATTAACCAACAGTCACGCTGACTAAACTTGACATAATGCCAGGCAAACAGATGAATGCGATTTCGACATGAAAAAAACTACCGCTTTTTGTAGGCCATGCGCATAGAAAGGGCAATATAATATCCCGATATGCTTTGATACGAAACTCATCGACGTCCATCTATAACCTAACTGCCACCGGGTATAGAGTCCCTAATAAACAATCACACGAAGCAGTTGACGGTTAGATACGTGATTACCTTATATCTTTAAGCAAAATGTAACCCTTCCAATTCCTCCAGGTGAAGATGTGCGGATAATAAATGCATTATAGCAAGGGGCGACTTTTTGTTCTTATATATTGAGCTCTTCAAATCTCTATGTGAGCAAAGTATTTCTATAGTTCAAAACGTAGTACGACTGTACTGTTTCTCAAGTTATTTGCATATAGGTTCATCATAAGTTCATATGCCTGCATATATACGTTCATCGTACAACATAGGGTGCTCAATTGTTGCAATAGCAGTTAAGTCAGAGGAAAGTTTAATTTGTTACTGTAACAGTGGTTGATAGAATATAATTGTTAACGTCAGCTGTGCAATCAAGCCATGTGAGATCAGATGCTCTGTGATGTGCATGTTGATATTGAAAAATGGTCACATGATTAGAAAGTATGGGGTTTGAAATGGCTTCTGGCAAAAGTAGTATTACCATAGACTCAATTGTATTGTCTCTACAGTCTCATATTGTTAGGAAATTTCCGGTGTACAAGGGTGCTAAACGTGATGATCTATACGTGTGCAGATGTGACCTTACCTGAAAATTCAAATTAAGTGCTCTTTCTTTGTAATGTTCCTGCAACAGACTTGTTTTGTCGACTGTTTATTCAGAAACAATTCTGGCTAATACACCAAAGACAATGATTTCTTGTGATAAATGGAGATTTGTGTTTGATTAAAAGTGTAGAATTGACATTTGGGATTTTGTAGAGTTGTCATTCGATTTTGAAACACATTTACAAAAGAGAAATGAAAAGAATGGAAAGAAACGTGCCTAAGTTTTGTAAAATTCAGCATAAGATACAATCGATGTGGCAATGACGCGAAAATCGCATGAAATATTGCTAGTCCGGTATGGATACGCGAAAGTTGCACTGATTATTTGGAAATTAGATGGCTCATAACCCTTTTGAATTTAGCCTTCCTTTCACTCAGTTTATGCTTTTCCGTTTAGCGTGAGATGTGGAAATGGGGAGTTGCGGACGAAGAGATCATTACACGAGGAAAAGAAGTGGAAAAACAATTAAAATCTGTGAAAGGAACGGATGAATCAGCACATCGAAAAGGTCAGTATAACATTTTGTAATTCTGCTGTTGTTTTACAGTTTCGGGGATACACGATTAGATATCTAAGCAAGCGTTGTCTGAAAGAGATTCTATACTTTTGTTGCTTTCCATAATGTGACACAATGTTATTTTTCAAAAAAAGGCAAAGAACGAAGACTTCTCTGATTTTCGTAACTAAGTCCTAGTCGAGTGAATAATTTTCCAAAATTTCCCTTGTGGAATGCGACAGACAAATGTATTCATTTATGTAGGATATTTATGTAAAGGGCATCGGTCGTAAGAAAAATCTATGATACCATAATTATGAAAACCTTCCCCTGCAGGAAACCACTCGCAATAACACGCATTCGTCTACTCCATGCAAACATTAATTGACCCTTTTCCTGCCAGAAAGTATCACTTCCCTATCTCCCAAGTCACTAAAAGGCGGTATTGATCTAAAACCAGGTGTATTTTCATCCACTTGGCTTGGTCTGTCATAGCATCTTTAGTCCATAAAACCAAGTTTACTGTATTTGTGTCTTCAACAGCCTTCAAATGTTCAGTGCTATGTTAAAATACATCATATGGAATGTGTTATGCTTCACTAATTTTAACCATTTTGACCAAATGGTGAAATATGAACTTAGCAGGAAAAGGGTTGAGATGCGATTTATCAAACATTATTCCATGAACTATCTGTAGCATTTGTAGCATTTGTAGAATTTTCAATTTTTCATAACTTGTTAATTACCCAACTGTTTCCATTTAGGAGGGGGGGGGGCGGAAGAATTGCAAAATATGAAGTCCATCGGCATGACTGGAAAATTACAGAAAGACATTAATGGTTTATCAATGAAACAAAAACAGTTATACTGCAATATTATGCCTTTTGCAGGTTTGGACCCAAAATTGATAAACAACAAAATAATTCATCAATATGTTTAGCTGATGTTAACTTGCACAGATTTGCTTTACGAATTTGTTCCTGTTCCTATATTACTATTAAGCTATTGTATCCCACATACTACAAACTATTTTTATCTAGATGTCTTCATCACAAGTAATCTGTACAAATAGACGAAAAGTCGTTTGTTTACTTTCCTTATGTTACAATCACAGGTACTACCTTTGAAGTGGCCAATGTATCTCCATGCCATGAACCGTTACCCCTGGCAACACATGCGCAAAGTACAACATCTCGAATCAAAAAAGGCATCGAAAGTTGTTTTCATACAGATGTCAACATAGTCAAAAATGGAACTTTGCATGCTCTGTTAAAGGCTGTACACCTAGCCTACGACAGACACTACCCATTGGTATTGAGTCCAGATATGATATGGTTGTGTATCACACAAGGCCTTGGAATCCACATCAACCAGAATTCAGATCAGCTACGGAGCAAGTTTGTCACATTCTCTGGGAAGAAAGAGATAACCGTCAGAAGAGATGACTTTGTGAAGGGCTTGGCAACCAATCCATGGCCAGAAGTATTTGACGAATTTTCACAGAAGATCAAAGATGAAATAGGCGAGAAAAATTATGAACTGATAACTCCGAATTTCAGCACAACTGGGCCGATGGAAAAGGCAGTTGGTGATATTGCTTTAATGGATGCTATGCAGTCATTTCTTAATTACGGGTTTATGACGGAATGTGGCATTCCCTCTATTACACTGGAAGGCACAAGGGAAGACTGGATGGCGATCCGGGAGAAAGCAATACAGCTGGAACAGTATGACCTAAAATGGTGGACTGATGAGTTACTACCAATCTTGGATCAATTTGTGAACGCTGCAAGTGGGAGTGTCGACAAAAATTTCTGGTCCAGTATTTATAAGGTTAGTACAACTGAATAGAGGGAATGTGGAGAATTCAATTTATATGGTAATACTTTACTCACGACGCTAGGTTCTAACACTATAGTACTGTATTTGAACTTGATAAGGATTATCCATGTCTCTGAACATTAGCATATTGGTGTCTTCCAGATGATACGGTGATGTTTTTAGTATGGCAGTTGTTGAAATTTCAATCATTTCAAAGTCGTTTGATAATCTTCATTTATCTAAAAGTTATCCTGTTCCTGATTATCTTGTTTCTTTCCAAAGAGATGATAGTTCTGGTGGGCCATATATTACGGGATGGATCATAACACTCTTTCCGTACTTATTGAAGTACAGTGGCATTGCAAGAAATGAATATTTAGACAAATGGTCAGCGCAACGAGTGTTCTTTGGCGTTACCACCGACTGCTTCACATCTGGCCTGTCAAGAGCGCCATATGTCTGGGAATACATGGAAAAACCATTCAAGATGCAGTTTATGGGAGGATTCATGGCAGTCTCTCAGATCAAAAGACATTTGCTATAAGACCTGAGCTGGGCTGGGCAGTTGTAGAAGATGCAGACGCTAAATCAGGATAAACATAGTGCCAGTAAAGGTACTTATAGTCCAGTGCGTATCTGCTTGACATAACCTTGAAAAGAGAGACCTAAACATTTTCTATAATTGTAGTGTTAATGAGTGTATCCGGTTAAATCAGTCCTACCTTAATCTTCTATGTGTGATTATCAACTGTCGTTGTAGGTAGTGGCCCTTGCTGAAATCTAAAATGTGTATTAAATTTATACGTCAATCATTGATTTATTTTCTCAATACAAGTATTGTTTTACACAAACTCATAGAGAACAAGATTTTCACTCCAAATGAGTTGTTTATTTTAAAACCAAAGGCCAACCACACAGAAAAGTGTGATATGGTTGAAGTAAAGTGAACCCATTTCACTGTAGTTGCTGTATTCGTAGCGGGAAGTAATATTTTCTTGATGATTTAATGACAAAAACTGATATCAGATTGACGAATTATATTATTCTTCGATTTCAACAGACAAAAACAATTTTCATAATGTGCATATATTGCCTACTGAACAATTGTTGCAAGACTTGGATATACTACTTCATTTCTTCTGTCGCAAGCAAGCTGACAAAGTTTGCATTTGCTAGCTCTGTGCAATTCCTTACAGTTTTTTGCGGAAGAGTTTGTTTGCTTACACCTGTGTGTTGCTGGGCGATGTAGACATAAATACTGACTGATTGCTGGATAGAAAAGTATGATTTGTTGATAGAAATATTTGCACTGTTTCATATGGTTATCTTCATAAATAAAATATTTTCTACTTTGATACGATTTCCGTTGTCTGTGCTGTATAAACAACCAACACTTCAACCAAGCCTCAATGTCAAAAGCTAATCAATGTTGGACAGGGTGTTTAGCATGTAAGCGACTCGGAGATCCAAAATGTAGTACAAAATCGCCATCCACAGGAGTACACGTTTCAAAAGCAGAAGGAAGTACAAAACAAACAACTATGCAAAGAATCAGAACATTTTTTTGATATCTTGAGGTGCATTTGTTGAGAACATCTCAAGTTTTCTCAGATGGTTTTATCTCATGTCTTTCCCTTTAAAACCACGAAATCAAAATGCAAGCCTTGAATTTTTAAATCATCATATAATGGCAAATGAATTTAGTGTGTAGCCTTTGCCTTAAAACGTTTGAAAAGAGGGCAAGATAAGTTGTCATTTATTTGGGAGATACCTTGTAGCCATGGTTGGTCTACAGTGGCAGTACCATGCAATGCCTAGATCGACGAGCTATAGCTTTTCCAAATTTAGTTGGAAGATCAAACAATTATCTAAAATAATATTGCCAAATACGAAAAGTGCTGACGTCAATGTCTATTATTGAATAAACAAGGAAAAATCAGACCTTGACTTACCAAAATATTTTAATAATTATTATTTAATAGTAATTATCACATTCCTTGTGTAATACGATTCGTGTTTTCACAAGTCGTACAATCAGTCTGAGCTGCAACAGTAGGTCATAGGGACATTTCCTATAAAATCATGTTCAGATTTTCATAATTTGCACAATCACTCTAAACTGCCACGGTAGGTCTTAGTACAGTTCCTCATTTGGTCATGTTCGTGTTTTCAAAATTTGCACAAGCACTCTAAACTGTCACGGTCGGTAGTGATACATTTTCTCATGGTCCATTTGCAGAAGCTGCCAAAATTTCTGTTCATCTGTCCTCTCTGGTTTTACGAAAGCAAACATACTTAAGTAGGATCCGGTTTTATCAAACTCATGGGAATTTACTCTTTGAGTGACGTTTCATCAACGAACAGTGTTTTGTGTAAATTCTCCATTCTTTCATTTGACAGTATCTCGAATTATGCAATCTGTCCTGGTGACGCACAGCACATAAATCTGAGTAGCCGGCCTCTATACATACCAAGGCTTGCTTGGACATTAAACTTTGCTACCGCCAGAGACGCGTACACGAAAATATTTGTTGTGTGCATTGATTCCCCTGGTCTCTAAACTGCGCTCACAGTAGCTCAGGTAATTCAAAAATCCCCATCTTTCAAGGTGTATTGTCACGTCTCTTCCTTTACAGTCTCTGAGTTGAGGTACCGGTCTTGAATGAGGAAGGCATTGCACTCTGCAACCCTTTTAATAAACAGCGTCCTCGCTGGTCAAAACGAATGACGCTGTATGAGAAAGCGGTACGTTTTGATCCACGTTAAAGCTCTAAGTTCTATAATATACTGTCATGAAAGTGAGTGGAAATACTAACTTATCCTATAGTCGAAAATACATAAGAATCTCTGTAATAAACTTAAACTAATATACGTTCGTCACATCAGGTCAAAACTTTCTCAAATCATTTTAAATCACTATTCACAACAGCCGTAATATGATGAGTGTATGTTGAGAACTGGAAGGTGGGTAATATCTATATAAGGGTTTAATACTCTTCACCATGGAAAAAGGTGTAAAAAGCATCGTTATCCCTTCCCATGATTTCAGATGTTTAAGATTGACCTATAGTAATCAACTTGACCGATAGTAATTTCAAAGACTACACTGCATTTCTATGCCTATTTCCTTGACGATTGCCTGCAGACGTAGCTTAATTGAATATGACTTTTTACATTCCCAATCTTGAAGTAACCGATTATCTTGCGTTGAGTGAGTTATTATTTTAATAGATGTTAAACTTATCAGAAATGACCAGAGGTTGACGTTGACCCAAGTTTTAAGTTGAAATATCAACTCATCCTGTTTTAACAATATTTCCTGTCTTTAAATATTTTCCGAGTTGCAGTATTTCATTGCATAAAGTTATTCAATCGATATAATATGCGGGAAACGATTTAAGTTGCACATTTTCTGGACAAAGTAGAACATGATTGATAGAGAGATCAGACAGCAGATTTTGAGTTATCACAGTTTCTGTTCAGTAATAAACATCTGAAATGGTGCTTGCAACCGATTACTTGGTGTGTGTCAGCTTCAGTTACTGAAAGCGCTGCGATCCAAAACCGTTACCTCAACTCAGAGACAGTAAAGAAAGCAATGTGTCAAGGGGAAAGGATGGCATACATTGAATAGAGCAAGGCAATGGTAAGCAATTCTACGCTATCCAGTCACGGAAAAAGAAAGTAAAAATCAGGTAAGTTCAAAATTTAAACTTGTCAGACAAGGAAACCGTTGGTTGCTTTGTTGTTTCATGCTATGGTGGTGGCATTTTGTGTACGACACTTTACCTCGTCAAAATTAGGCAAATGACAGGCGAGGAAGCGGGTATAGGTTCAGCATGGGAACAATTATTAGGCCAAAAAAGTTGATTTGTTTCTGGTCAAGCCTGCATCACTTCAAATTGTGCGCATCAACTCTTGCTTTCCTGTTTTTCATTTGCCCCTACGAAAAAAGGGGAAATGTATCGAATTCCACCCATAAAATTGAAAAACAATCGCGTCGCCGCATCATTTTTGCCACATGTCAATGACCAGAAACGAACCGATTATTTTTTGGCCTTACTTTAGTTCTGCCATGCAAAATATTTACGTCAGCATGCTACATATACTTAAACATCTACAACATCAAGTCAACCGAAATACATCAACAATCTATCTCAGTATTCAGTGAGGTATCATATCCTAATGCCTCGAAGTCCTTCAAATCCAGATGTCAGCACAGCGTTTGCGGAAAAAGGTAACCACTTTGTTTGTTCACTTTGAAAGTGCGAATCAAGGTTCGCAAAAATTATGTGAATAATAACGGACAATGTTAAATATCCGGACATTTACCATAAAAGTTAATACTGAAATTACACTGTAATCATTTCTTTAATCATATGTCTGAGTTCGGATGTATCGTTCGGTAACTGTTATGTTTGAATAGTCAACAAGAAGGAAGCGGCCGTTTGAAAGGGCTGCTAAAACAGTCGGGGACTGCAAGTCACTTACCGTTGCTTCTCTTGCAATGTGAATGCAGTCATTTTATTGACAGCGATTCTGGTAGTATTGTTCAAAATGCCATGGTACTAATACAAATGTACTATTAACTGATTATTTAGAAACTATATCGAATTGATTGGAACATGCTGCTATGTCTTCATCATACTGCGTCTTACCTCTTAATATTTATCAGATTAATATGAGTAGCAGGTTTCTCTATATTTGGTGCCATAATTTCAGAGTTATATCACTAATTACAAAGTTCATTATACATGCAAATGAACCTTTAATTAACTTCACACTACTAAATGCTTCACAACACAGTCAGATATTTGTCGGATCAGTATCTGCAGCAGATTTCATCAAATTTGGTGCAGTTATTTCGGAGTTGTATGACTCATTACAAATCTTCATTAAATATGCAAATGAGCTAATTATTTCCTTGACAGTGCTCAGTGCTTAGATATCTATCAGATCAATATCTTTAGCAGGTTTTTATCAATTTTAGTGCAATAAGTTTGGAGTCATAGCACTAATTACAAAGTTTATTATAATATGCACATAAATCCTCAATCCACACTTCCAAATGCTTTAAACACAGTCAGATATATGTCGGATCAGTGTCTGCCGTATATTTCATCGAACTTGGTGCAGTTATTTCGGAGTTATATCTTATTCAAACTTCATTAAATATGCAAGTGAGCTATTTCTTAATTTGACACTGTCAATGGCACTTAGATATCTATCAGATCAATATCTGTAGCAGATATCATCAAATTTCGTGTAAGAATTTCAGAGTTATATCACTAATTACGAAAGTTCATTAAATATGCAAATTAGCATATAATTAACATGACACACAGTATCACCAAAATGTTCTTATATTGTCATCTGTGAAAAGTTTCATGAAATTTTGTGCAGTATTTCTTGATATATGTCGACACTGTCATTACTGTCTCCATAGGAAATAATTATATGAAAAAAATGATAATTCATAACTTCTTTAATATGTAAGCCACTCTAACCAACATCTAATCAGTTTTTGCAATTATCACAAAATACATATCTACAAAATCTCACTTGAATCCATTCAGCCATTTTTGAGTAATCGTGTAAGAAGACAGACAGACAGACTGACACACACAAGGATGGACAGACATACATCGCTACGACATTAGCTCACGTGTGTGAACACGTGAGCTAAAATGGTACTTTCGAATCAGGACACACTTCTGGAAATTTAGGCAAATAATTCCCGAGATAATCTAGCATAGGAAACGATCAGGCTATTTTATCCGTATCGAGTAAACGTGAAGTGTTTATGTAAAATGGTAGAGACATAGTTTAGATACATAGTCGAGTGCAAAGCTGGTATGACGCCAGTATTTTGACATTGTACATTAAAGCCGATTGAAAAATTTTCTTGAGTAAATGTAACAGACATTTAGACAGGCACATATACAGAGGGTGATAGCATAGCTATAGTGAAGAAGAAATTTGTCCTTGCAATTATTTGCATGGCGTAATATGAGGGTCATAATAAATAAAATATGGTACATGTAATATACATATTTCATCATTTGTTATTACGAAGGAAAGATGAACCTTAACCCTCGTAAGCTGAACTAACGATATACGTCAGGCGTGTTGAAGCTATTAGACGAGGTCACATAAGTTGTTGTTCCCCTCCAAATTTTATTCCAAAAATCAATTTGTCTTGGTCAGTTTCCTTCTCATTTAAACAGGCCAATGTTGTCCCCGTGTTTAAATCTGGTGGTCAATCAGCAGTTGAAAATTACCGCCCAATCTCCTTGTTGCCTCTTTTTGCTAAGATCTTCGAGGCAGTTATTGTTCCTCATATCTATCAACATATTAAACCAAATATTTCCATCGACCAGCACGGATTTGTCAAAACAGATCCACTACAACTAACTTAGTGGATTATACAGATTTCATCTCTGTTTCACTGAACAATAAACAACAGGTAGATTCAATTTACACGGACTTCAGCAAGGCTTTTGACAGTGTCTGTCACACACTTCTCCTGTACAAAGCCGCCAAATTCGGTATGTAATCTGCACAGTTGGCTGGCTTCTTATCTTCATCTTAGACGACAGAGGGTAGTGTTTGTTAGTTGCTCGTCAAAATGGTACATTGCTTCGTCAGGTGTGCCCCAGGGTTCACTCTTGGGGCCACTACTTTTTGTTATGTTTATTAACGATATTTCACTGTTAGATATTTCTGCAAAGCTCAGCTTGTATGCCGACGATGCCAAGATCTATCGCACCATCACATCCCTCGCTGACTGTGTCATGTTACAGCAAGATCTTGACAAATTTGCACAATGGTGTAACAACGGGAAACTGTCACCTAATATCAGTAAATGTAAATTTATCAGTTTTACACTTAAGAAAAAAGTCATTTCCTCTCTTGATTACTCAATCAATGTTACTCCTCTTCAACTGGTCTCTGTTGTCAAGGATCTGGGCATTTTACTTCAAACCTTAATTATTCTTTTCACATCAATAACATTGTTTCTAGAGCCTTCAAATCTCTTGGATTTATTAAGCGTCTCTGCCAGCCATTCAATGACATTTCAGCAATTATTTCTCTGTATTGTGTTTATGTAAGATCTATTCTAGAGTACGGCTCTGTTGTGTGGTCACCCCACCAGCAGGGCCGGTCAGAAAAAATCGAAAGAGTACAAATTAAATTTGTGAAATCATTTGTCGCAAACTCAATGTTCACTGCAGTAAATCCAGCTACCCATTTTATTGCAGAATTCTGAACATTCCTAAGTTACACAATAGAAGACTAACCCTTGACATGTGCTTTTTGTACAAAATAATTCATTCACATTATGATGCTCCAGATATTCTAAATCAATCTGCTTTTATGCCCCAGTAGAAATTTACGCAGGAAACCCCTTTTTAAACCAGACTTGTGTTCTGTTAATTGCAGAAAATTCTCGACAGTGCCCAGATGCATGTCTGTTTTTAATGATATCTCTTTTAAATGTAATATAGATATTTTTTCTACGCTGTGTAGTTTTAAAACTATTTTATTCAGTCATTTTAACAGTTCTCCTGTGTTGTATTCACATACCCCCAATACCCTTACACCTGAAGTTCTGACAGCTGCTAGTACACGCGCGTGTACAAAACCGTACAAGCAAATAACCAGCCAAGATAAATTACTCTTGATTGCAGCCATGATTTCCCACTTGACATTAGACTGTTGGTCCAACAAATGCCAACGTTTTCTCCATGTGTCATCAAGATATGAATCGTATCAAGGTGGCGTGAAAATTAAAAGAGCGTTTCGATTTATTCAGAACTCATGACATAAATAACGCTCATTTTCTGTTTAGAACAAGACGTGAAATTACTTCCAAAAACTTGCAGCAAGTTAGCATTACCAGAAGAGCATAATGATTTTCAGCAATACTTTACTACGTATGTAAATTAATTTTGTTCTTTCGTTGTATAGATAAGTATTTTCATAGATTGCAAAAGTACATGTGACTGCCGGCGCGTACTGTATTTCCCTATGGTGCTTAATCTTTTATCATCAAACCTCGCTGACTTCAATAAAGTAAATATACTTTGGTACACTTCAAATAAACTCATGAGAATTTATGATCGTGTGAGGTTTTCCCAATGAACGGTGAGTTATGTAAATTGTATGTAAATCCGCCCTGTTGACGCTTATCACATAAATCTGAGAAGCGTGCCTCTATATAGCACCAATCGAGCTTCGGTATCGTCAGAGAGGGAGAGACACCCACACAATAAATTTGTGTGCAGTAGATCGAGTTGTTTAAACACGCAGCTCATCGTCGCCCTCACCTACATAGTACCTATCTCCCTATCTCTTCAAGGTATATTTTCTTCATCCGACGTTGAATATGTTTATGTTGTGGCACGAAGACAGTGAAAAACAGGCAAGTTAAACACCTTTACATATTGGTTGAACACCTGGAGGGATTCTAAGTGTTGCTTTTTGACTTCATACAAACGCTGGCATTGTCAGTACATTACTTACGCCAATTTACCAACAGTCACGCTGACTAAACTTGACATAATGCCAGGCAAACAGATGAATGCGATTTCGACATGAAAATAACTACCGCTTTTTGTAGGCCATGCGCATAGAAAGGGCAATATAATATCCCGACATGCTTCGATACGAAACTCATCGACGTCAATCTATAACCTAACTGCCACCGGGTAAAGAGTCCCTAATAAACAATCACACGAAGCAGTTGACGGTTAGATACGTGATTACCTTATATATTTAAGCAAAATGTAACCCTTCCAAGCCCTTCAGGTAAAGATGTACGGATAATAAATGCATCATAGGAAGGGACGGCTTTTTGTTCTTATATATTGAGTGGCAAAGTCAAGAGGCGACGTTGAAGCTTAGCCATTTTTTCAAGCAACATGTTTGCCATCTTAGCGCTGTGAAACTTCGCTGCACGGCCTTTGAAATATCTGCAGGTTCAGAAATCGAGTTGGACAATAATACGATCCGTTAGAGTATTTGTGAAGCAGAATCTCAAAACATCACTTTTCTTCGAAGCTCTTCAAATCTCAATGTGAGCAAAGTATTTCTATAGTTCAAAACGTTGTACGACTGTACTGTTTCTCAAGTTATTCGCATATAGGTTCATCGTAAGTTCATATGCCTGCGTATATACGTTCATCGTACTACATAGGGTGCTCAATAGTTGCAATAGCAGTTAAGTCAGAGGAAAGTTTAATTTGTTACCGTAACAGTGGTTGATAGAATATAATTGTTAACGTCAGCTGTGCAATCAAGCCATGTGAGATAAGATGCTCTGTGCTGTGCTTGTTGTTGATATTGAAAAAATGTCACATGATTAGAAAGTATGGGGTTTGAAATGGCTTCTGGCAAAAGCAGTATTACCATAGACTCAATTGTACTGTCTGTACAGTCTCATATTGTGAGCAAATTTCCGGTGCACAAGGGTGCTAAAAGTGATGATCTATACGTGTGCAGATGTGACCTCACCTGTAAAATTCAGATTAGGTACTCTTTCTTTGTAAAGTTCCTGCAAGAGACTCCATTGACTGTTTATTCAGAAACAATTCTGGCTAATAGACCAAAGACAATGATTCCTTCGGTAAATGCTGATTTTGTTCCATTAAAAGTTTAGAATTGACATTTGGTATTTTGTAGAGTTGTCATTGGATTTTAAAACACATTTACAAAAGAGAGATGAAAAGAATGGAAAGAAACATGCCTAAGTTTTGTAAAATTCAGCATAAGATACAATCGATGTGGCAATGACGCAAAAATCGCGTGAAATTTTGCTAGTCCGGTATGGATATGCGAAAGTTGCACTGATTATTTGGAAATTCGATGGCTCATAACCCTTTTGAATTTAGCCTTCCTTTCACTCAGTTTACGCTTTTCCGTTTAGCGTGAGATGTGGAAATGGGGAGTTGCGGACGAAGAGATCATTACACGAGGAAAAGAAGTGGAAAAACAATTAAAATCTGTGAAAGGAACGGATGAATCAGCACATCGAAAAGGTTAGTATAACATTTTTGTAATTCTGCTTTTATTTTACAGTTTCGGGGATACACGATTAGAAGCAAGCGTGGTCTGAAAGAGATTCTGTTCTTCTGTTGACTCCCGTGATGTGACACAATTTTCTTTTTCCATGTAGGCAAAGAATGAAGAGTCCTCTGATTTTCCAAACTAAGTCCTACTCGAATGAGTAATTTTTGCAAAATCTTCCTGGTGGAATGCGAGAGACAAATGTAGGATATTTATATAAGGATAGCGGTCGTACGAAAAATCTTTAATACAGTAATTATGAAAACCTTCCCCAGCAGGAAAACCGCCCGCAATAACACACATCCATGTTCTCAATTCAAACACTATTTAAGATGCGCTTTATCATAACTTATGCCATGAAAATCTGTTGCATTTGTTGAATTTGTAATTTTTCATAAATTATAATAACCCAACTGTTTCATTCAGGAGAGGGAGAATAACGCTTGCAAAACATGAAGTCCATCGACATGACTGGAAAGTTAGAGAAAGGCATTAATGGTTTATCAATGAAACAAAAACAGTAAACTGCAATATTATCCTTTGAACCCAATCTTGGTAATAACGAAATAACTTCACCAATATGTTAAGCTGATGTTTACTTGCACTGATTTGCATTACGAATTTGTTCCTGTTCCTATATTACTATTTACCTACTGTATACCACATACTACAAACTGTTTTTATCTAGATGTCTTCATCACAAGAAGTCTGTACAAACAGACGAAAAGTCGTTTGTTTACTTTCCTTATGTTACAATCACAGGTACTACCTTTGAAGTGGCCAATGTATCTCCATGCCATGAACCGTTACCCATGGCATCACATGTGCAAAGTACAACAGCTCGAATCAAAAAAGGCATCGAAAGTTGTTTTCATACAGATGTCAACATAGTCGAAAATGGAACTTTGCATGGTCTGTTAGAGGCTGTCCATCTAGCCTACGACAGACACTACCCATTGGTGTTGAGTCCAGATATGATATGGTTATCTATTACACAAGGCCTTGGAATCCACATCAACCAGAATTCAGATCAGCTAAGGAGCAAGTTTGTCACATTCTCTGGGAAGAAAGAGATAATGGTCAAAGAGATGACTTTGTGAAGGGCTTGGCAACCAATCCATGGCCAGAAGTATTTGACGAATTTTCACAGAAGATCAAAGATGAAATAGGCGAGAAAAATTATGAACTGATAACTCCGAATTTCAGCACAACTGGGCCGATGGAAAAGGCAGTTGGTGATATTGCCTTAATGGATGCCATGCAGAGATTTTTTGGTTACAGGTTTATGACGGAATGTGGCATTCCCTCTATTACACTGGAAGGCACAAGGGAAGACTGGATGGCGATCAAGGAGAAAGCAATACAGCTGAAACAGTATGACCTGAAATGGTGGACTGACGAGTTACTACCAATCTTAGATCAATTTGTGAACGCTGCAAGTGGGAGTGTCGACAAGGAATTCTGGTCGAGTATCTATAAGGTAAGTATAACTTAAAGAAGTGAATGTGGAGCAATTAATACCATATGATAATGCCTAACTCACGATGCTAGGTTTTAATGCTATAGTACTGTATTTGACCTTGATAAGATTATCCATGCCCCTTGACATTAACATTTTGCTGTCTTCCAGTTAATACGGTGATATTTTAGTATGTCAGTAGTTGCAATTGCAATCTTTTCAAATTTTATTGATAATCTTTATTTATCAAAAGGTTTTCCTGTACCTGATTATCTTATTTCTTTCCCAGAGTAATGATAGTTCTGGTGGGCCATATATTACAGGATGGATCATAACACTCTTTCCGTACTTATTGAAGTACAGTGGCATTGCAAGAAATGAATATTTAGACAAATGGTCAGCGCAAAGAGTGTTCTTTGGCGTAACCACCGACTGCTTCACATCTGGCCTGTCAAGAGCGCCATATGTATGGGAATACATGGACAAACCGTTCAAGATGCAGTTTATAGGAGGATTCATGGCAGTTTCTCAAGATCACAAGACATATGCTGTAAGACCTGAGTTGGGCTGGGCAGTTGTAGAAGATGCAGACACAAAATCAGGATAATCATAGTGCCAGTAAAGGTACTTGTAGTCCAGTGCGTATCTGCTTGACATAACCTTGAAAAGAGAGACCTAAACATTTTCTATAATTGTAGTGTTAATGAGTGTATCCGGTTAAATCAGTCCTACCTTAATCTTCTATGTGTGATTATCAACTTTCGTTGTAGGTAGTGGCCCTTGCTGAAATCGACAACGATGATTAAATTTATACGTCATTCATTTATTTATTTTCTCAATACAAGTATTGTTTTACACAAACTCATAGAGAACAAGATTTTCACTCCAAATGAGTTGTTTATTTTAAATCCAAAGGCCAACCACACAGAAAAGTGTGATATGGTTGAAGTAAAGTGAACCCGTTTCACTGTAGTTGCTGTATTCATAGCGCAAAATAGCTTTTCCTCGATGATTCAATGACACAAACTGATACCAGATTGACGAATTATATTAGTCCTCGATTTTAACAGACCAAAACAATTTTCATAATGTGTATGTATTGCCTATTGAGAAATTGTTGCACGAGTATTGGGATATACTACTTCATTTTTTCTGTCTCAAGCAAGCTGACAATGTTTGCATTTACTAGCTCAGTGTAGACTTGGTTCAAGTCGGTGAATTTTAAACAATAAAATCATTTATAAAAGTTTCTCTTGTGCCTCTTCTATATGATACGAACCTATTTGGAACTAGGCAGCCCAGGCCAGGTTTCCTTGCGATTGAATGCGTTACCTTTGAGTCTGCGCAGTAGTGAGTTAGTTTCTGCCGGATTCACCGACTTGGGCTTCTTGCACAGTACAGGCGGCTAAACGGACTGTGTACACAGTGACGTGAGGCAACTACAAAATGATTGGCAGCTCCCGCCAAGAAGAAGAACGCATGCTAATAAACCTCTGCATATATTAATTACTTTGTTGTCATCTCCATGTTGTGCAAGGCCACGCTGACATCGAGTACATTGAGCGCTGGGCCAATAATGGCATCAAGTTCGTACACCGACCGCGTTTTACAACTGATCGGTCGACCATCGCTAATCATGCGAGATTAGCAAAGAAAGGTCGTTGAGAGTTACATTGAGGGAAAAGATGTGTTCGTCTGCGCACCAACCGGCAGCGGAAAATCACTGACATAGGATGTCGCCCCTCATTCAGAGAACAGGCTACAGCTGTAATAATTGTAGTCTCCCCTCTCATTGCTCTGATGAAAGAGCAAGTTCAGAAGCTGAATGAAAGAGGACTGAAAGTTGTTTCACGGGACAGTGTCTTTTTCCCATCCTTGAATAACCGGCGACGATTATCGCATCTTGCACGATGGCCCATATGGGCCCAGAAACAACACAGATATTTTCACGCGTTTCGGTGAAAGGTAACTCCTCCAAATATGTATAATTTAGTCATGTCATCTTATGAATAATATATAAGTAAATAAAAACGTCATGTCATGAATAATTTATAGCAACGCAAAACCTTCAAGAGATCCAAGACTGTGATTCCGGTGAAACTCCCCTGTATAGCGTTCACCCCAATTATCATGTCCACTCAACTCACGCGCGCGTTTCACATGAAAACAAAATACAAATCATTGCTTCATTCCATTCAAACATTCACAAATCACAGACTTGAACCAAGTCTAAGCTCAGTGCAAATCGTTAGAGCTCTTTTGCGGAAGAGATTGTTTGCTTACACCTGTGTGTTGCTGGGCGATGTAGACATAAATACTGACTGATTGCTGGATAGAGAAGTATGATTTGTTGATAGAAATATTTGCACGGTTTCATATGGTTATCTTCATATAAATAAAAAATTTTCCACTTTGATAATATTCTATCGTCTGTGCTGTACAAACAACCAACACTTCAACAGAGCCTTCAATATCGAAAGCTAATCAAACAATGTTGGACAGGTGTGTTTAGTATGACTCGGAGATCCAACATGTAGTTCAAAATTGCCAGCAACAGGAACAGACGATTCATAGGCAGAGAGAAGTTATTCTATAACTATGCAAAGAATCTGAACATTGTTTTGATAATTTGAGGCGCATTTGTTAAAAACATTTCATGTTTTCACAGATGGTTATAAAACTTTCACTTAAAACCACTAAAACAAACTACAAGCCTTGATTTTTTTAAATAATGATTTAACGGCAAACGAATGTCGTGTGTGGCCTGTGCCTTAAAACGTTTGAAAAGATTAGAAGATAAGTTGTCAGTTATATGGGAAACACCTGAATGAATGGCACAATTCGGCCAACCAATAAACCAATTTGCATTTTCAAAAAATAAAATCGAAATGGAGCTAATTTTCAATTTTCAAATGGTTTTATCATCTTGATTATTAACTTTTAGGCCCATGTCTAAATTTAAAATCTTTGGTCTGAGATTGAAAAATAGGAAAACAGGTGTATACTGCTGTGAGGATGGCACTTTACGGCATTCAAATTTCCCTCTGAGTAACTCTATTTCCCACAATACGTATTTCCGTTTTTTCAATTTCCAATATACCAAGTGTCCGATTTTCCCGTTTCATTTGGGACGTGGTTCAGTATCTTTTCATACTCTGGCGGAAATAACTGTATCGAATTGGAATTAAGGTGCAACATTTATCTCAGTGTGACCAAATGTACTGGGGCGGGGCTTGGTTACGATAATTGGCATAAGATACTTTTAAAAATTAGCGGAATGAGGGACTGGCCAGTTTCTTCGGCCTTAGAGGCCGGTGGATTCATGGGGGTCACCCTGTTTTTCATTTTGGTGATGGTGTCACCTATTTTGAAATGCCCAATTAGGGGTCAGTGTGTTTATAAGTTTGGACACGGGCCTCATACTTGCCTGAAATGCATCAAATGCATCGTGCTAGCCATGAATTTCATCATTCAGTTTCATTTTTCGGCGCGCCCTTCGGGCGCGTAACTTTACTAATATGAGTTTTCTTCTACGAAAATACCGCAAAGGAAACACGAGGACATTGGCGCAGCGTACCGCTCGGTGCGAAGTTGAGGGTGATGCACGGCGCCAATATCCTAGTGCATCGTTTGCGGTATTTTCGTGATAACCTTATTATTATAAATCTTACATTCTTCACCGGGACATCAAATTTTCTAGCGGTGGCAACGCAGCTATCTGTTGGAGGGGTAGGGTGCATGGCTATGCAGGTCATCAAAAGGTCAACCCCGCCTTTTGATGACCCACATACACCTAGGCCTACCCCGCCAACAATAGCTGCGTTTCCACTGCTACAAATTGTCGGACGTAGTGACCGTTTTAGTGCAATGTCAACATTTTTTTCTTTAGATTTATAGTGCAAATGTAGAACACTATCTCAGACGGCTTCTGCAAGCTCTGGAGTGTGTGTACTTTACACGTACATACAGAGAGCGCGAGGCTGAACAAACAAAACAAACTGGCCAGTCCCTAACATCGTCTCACATACTAGAAGACAAGATAAAAAACTGTTATTTGGTTGGTAGAGTGCGCGTGCACTTCAGGCACTGAATTTAAGTTGGTGCGTTCAGCGCAAGAAATTCAAGAAATGGGTGATAAAGGAAGAAGTCACCGCGAAATAGGTGTTCATCTCCAAAATGTTTTGCCCAGGGCAAGTGGTATCTCTGAACGAACTGTTAGACGATGATGTCTCAAACATGATATCAAACGCCTTCAAGGTCAAGATTTGGATCGGGTTGTTAAGGGTGCAATTTATAAGTGAGCTGGCCTACGGATTAAAACTATGATGGGGTACTTTATAGATCATTATTAGGAGAACGTCATTGCGTACAAAGATTGACAGCTGAATAAATTGATCAGATAAAATTAAATGTGGATGCCGCACTCTGATTGGGCTGATGGCTGTCATAATTTTACACCACGTTCCAGTTTGCGACGTTGACGGGAAGCGCGCAAAACTTCAGCAGGTCAGGTCAAACTGATTATATCGGACTTTCCTACTATTGTTCTTTGTATGTTCGTTACTCGATCCATTGAACGAGTTGCCCGCGCAAATAACTGTCACAATTTGATGCATTCCTAGGCCAAAGATAGATACTATCAGCTGCCACGCCCAAAATAAAATAGAAGAATAAGATATTTGGTGAATTGAAAATTGGAAAAACGGAAATACGTATTGTGGGAAATAGCGTTTGTTACAGGAAAAATTTAAATGGCCGCAAAGTGCCATCCTCGCGGCAGTATACACCTGTTTCCTATATATCAATCTCAGACCAAAGATTTTAAATTTAAAAATAGGCCTAAAAGTTAATAATCAAGATGGTGAAAACTTTGAAAATTGAAAATTAGCACCATTTCGATTTTCTTTTTTGAATGTGCAAATTGGTTTATTGCCAGTGGTTGGCCGAAATGTGCTACGGATTCACCTGGTAGCCATGGTTAAACTACAGTGGCAGTACCAAGCAATGCCTATATCGACGAGCTATACCATTTCAAACTTTTGTCGGAAGGTTCAAAAATTATCTTCAATAATATTGGCAAATACGAAAAGTACTGATGTCTATGTCTATTATTGAATCAAGAAGTGAAAAGGAGACCTTGATTTATCAAAATATTTTAATAATTACTATTTAACTACAGGTAAGCGGACGAGTAGGAGGCGGTTTACTGAATTTAACGGTACAGTTTGCCAGTAAAACTCCGAGGCCCGCAGGGCCGAGGAGTTTTATGGCAAACTGTACCGTTAAATTCCGTAAACCGCCGACTACGAGTTCGCTTACCGTGTTATACCACGAATTTGCCGAGTTTTAGAGCCTTGTTTGCACGCCGAAAGTTTTTATTTGTAATTTTAGTGCAGTGCACGTTGAAACTTTGGCAGGAAAACATTGACGCGTTTTGACACCTTGTTGAACGAAAGTATAAAAAAATAACCCATGATTGGATAAAACAAGTTGACATGTGTTGCTATTGTAGTGCGATGACGTGGTTGAGCACCTGGTTTTATTTGAATTGTATGAATTTGCTTGATTGGTTGGTTGGTTGAATGAAGTGAAAAGGTGTTTGCAGATCGACGTTAGAGTCACGCTTTGCTCATTTGGGTCGAAAACTTTGAGCACCATACATGCAATTGCCGAGTCGCTCTACGTATTTCGATATGACGGATGAAGTACAAATGAAAGCTGTATCCGGTGCACTTCAACTACCAAAGCCAAAGATGGAAAAGAACAGTCCTCTGTCACGCCAGTGCTAACGGCCACAATCGGAAGACCAAGCTACACAGCCACGTCAGAGAAAGGCGCAACAGAAACTGCAAGTACAAAAAAACAATATGTCTAGATCCACAATGACTGTGGTACTGCGCGACGCCGTGTGTTTCCTATAGCTAGATTTAACTTTACCAAAGGCGACTGAAATCTCCACATTCAGTGTTTGACAACTGACTTTGAAGTCTTAAATTTCAGTTTCGAATGATCATGATAACAATAACCCTAACACAGAAGCGATATTTGCAATCAATACCGTTATTTCACGGTGACCTGTAATTGATTTTGAGATGTACAGTCACGCAAAATTAATTCAGTCCGGTGATTCTTTTAAAGTGTCTTTACTCTGTACTTGATGGTGAAATAAATTCCTTCTGGTTAATGTCTCGCATTTGTTTTTTTTACTCGTCGCCACGTGATTTTCTTTTGTTTAAAAAGTGTCCATTTTACAATTTCTTTTGTTTAAAAGTGTCCGATTTACTAGTAAATCGGACAGTTTTTAACAAAAGAACTGTCCGATTTACTAGTAAATCGGACACTTTTAAACAAAGAACTTGTAAATCGGACACTTTTTAAACAAAAGAAAGCCAGGTGGTAATAATAAAATATTCGGTTATGGAAATTAGAAAGCATGGTTAGAACAATGGGCACGAGGCGGAGAGTGGTATAACAGTAATTATCACATTCCTAATATAATACGATTCTTGTTTTCACAACTCGTACAAGCAGTCTGAGTTGCAACAGTAGGTCATAGGGGCATTTCCTGAAAAATCATGTTCGTGTTTTCATAATTTGCTCAAGCAGTCTAAAGTGCCACGGTAGGTCGTAGATCATTTCTTCATTTTATCATGTTCGTGTTTTCACAATTTGCACATGCACTCTAAACTGCCACGGTCGGGAATGGGACATTTTCTCATGGTCCATTTGCAGAAGCTGCCAAAATTTCTGTTCATCTGACCTATCTGGTTTTTACAAAAGCAAACATGCTTAAGTAGGATCCGGTTTTATCTAACTCATGGGAATTTACTCTTTGAGTGACGTTTCCTCAACGAACAAAGTTGTGTGTAAATTCTCCGTTCTTTCATTTGACAGTATCAAATCATGCAATCTGTCCTGGTGACACAGAGCACATAAATCTGAGTGGCCGGCCTCTATACATACCCAGGCTTGCTTGGACATTAAACTTTGGTACCGCCAAAGACGCGCACATGAAAATATTAGGTGAGTGCATTGATTCCCCTGTCTCTAAACTGCGCTCACAGTAGCTTACGTAATTCAAAAATCCCCATCTTTCAAGGTGTAATGTCAAGTCTCTTCCTTTACAGAGTCTCTGAGTTCAAAACGAATGACGCTGTATGAGAAGGCGGAACGTCGTGATCCAATTAAAAGCTCTAAGTTCTATAATATACTTACATGAAAGTGAGTGAAAATATTAACTTATCCTATAGTCGAAAATACATAAGAATCTCTGTAATATAGTTTATTAAAGTGTATGTCCCGCATAAATTCAAAGTTAATTTTGCTTAAAATGAGCCATGCTATATGATTTTGCCATCCCTACTTTGTCAAATAAATGCATCACCCCAAGGAAACGACGCGGTTAAATATTATAAAAATGCAATATGTTGTGCGACTTTGAAGTTGGCTGCCATTCGGGTCGTTTCGGAATTCGCGGGCATTGCCACCGGAAATGACGTAACTAATTGAACGTACGAGTGAGTGTGTTCACCTCGGCCATAGCCAATGCTTACTACTGAGGCTTCAACATGGTGAGAAGTTACGCTTTTGGTGGCTGAAGTAACAGCAGCCATTGCCAGTCTATTTCATTTTAGGATGCTGTATTAGCCGCATATGCCAAAATTACAAGAAAGGGTCGGAAAAGAGGCACTCAGACAAGCGTTTTCTGCGGTGCACATTTTCGGGTGCCGTGACTTCGCGTCGAATAAGCTTAAACACGGTTCGGAAGCCAGATGTACGGTAAGATAGACTTTAATTCCTGGACTTACTACATCAATTATGTAATCGCAATGCCGTACCAGTACGACTATTGTCACCAGAAAGCGTTCGCGTGTATCATCATCAACTGTGGACAAGAGCGAGAACAGCAGCAAGACTGCGACAGGTTGCCCAAAACATGTCAAGGGGATGCGGGGGCCCGCGGAGAAGTATGGCCGTGTTTACATCCACCAGGACTGAACGCCGATTCAGCTGCTTTACGAAAGTGATTGTAAATAAATAAATAAATAAATAAATAAATACAAGTACTACATCTCATGTATGTGTGACTCTATAATTAGTAACGTTAGGAGATATCTAATTTATTCCTAAAAAGTTTACGTAGTGATTGACTGACTCTTTGCGAGACTGAACGATAGGTTGTGTATAATACAGCACGGCGCTGCCAGTAACAGTGACACAACGTGTAGCAAAGAAGTTTCATACTGTTGACGAAGCAGTCGCGTTGTCATCATCATCTGTTCCCTTCTGCTCGACTAAGTCTCCCCTAAAATATTTTAGCTTCTTTGAGAATTTCGCAGTCATGAAACAATGAACACTGTGCTTTATATCGCTGACACTTAATCAAGAAAAAAACCTGCGGAAGCGTAGCTGATCACTCCGTCACAGAAATGGCCAGCTGAGCCGCCCGGCCTCGGGTGCCAGTGTGCCCGATATTTACATCATGTCAATTTTAATTTATCTCTTCCCGAGAATTTGGCTAGACATGTCTTCACGGTCACATATTTTTAAAAGTGCCAATGTTCATGTGAGGTTTTATAACGCCAAACTGAAGATTTTGCGGCGAGAATACTACTTTGGTGTTTATGCTAACATGACCCTCAGCCTGTTCCACTTCCAGCTGTTGATAGGAAAGATGTGTGTTATAATAAACGGTGGACAATTTTCAACTTGATCTCTACTACATTTATCTACAAGCGTCATGGTGTAATTCAAATTTTATATACAGATTTTGAACGAGGCAATTTATGTTGAGAAGTAATAATGAGGTGGGATGGCAACTCCAGACTTTTATTCATATTTTGGTAGCTTGCGGTTGTGTGTACGGTAGTGCACTGGTGTGTTTGACTGTGGTCACGGTGGGCTTGTCATAGACGCGACGGTCAACAAGAGTTCCGCTCTTGTTCTCGTTTAGGTTAAGGTCCCGACTGTTAAAATTTGCAGGCCTGTAAATTCTGAACAGCTTTGTCATATCTTCTGTGACGATGACATTCTCAGTTGCACTGCTTTCACTCATGAAATTATCACTATCTCCATAGTCAATGCACGAAGTCACCATCACGCGTTCTATTAGTGACGTCACAGCTACTTACGCCAAAACGGGGCGAGCTCGGCAATTTCCGGAAAATGTCGCCATGATTGAAGTCGAAAAGTGCAACTTTTCCCGTGTTTTCGTCGAAATAACATAATACAACCGTCTAAAAACCGCTCAAATAAGCTTCAGTTTGTGTGTAAATGTTTGTTTTATTAATACCAATTTCATTGACAACCAGAACTAGAGTATACGCCTCAAGTCAAACGAAAAAAGCCTCAAAATGTGGTGGGACTCACACTTTAAGCTAATATACGTTCGTCACATCAACTCAAACTTCCTCAAATCATTTGAAATTACTATTCACAACAGCCGTAATATAATGAGTGTATGTTGAGAACTGGAAGTTGGTAATATCTATATAAGGGTTTAATACTCTTCACCATGGAAAAAAATGTAAAAAAGTATCATTATCCCTTCACATAATTTCAGATGTTTAACATTGACCTATGGTAATCAACTTGACCGATAGTAACCTCAAAGACTACACTGCGTTTCTATGTCTATGTCCTTGACGATTGATCTTGAAACAACCGATTGTCTCGCGTTGAGTGAGTTATTATTTTAATAGATGTTAAATTGATCAGAAATGACTGGAGGTTGACGTTGACTCACGTTTTAAGTTGAAATATCAACTCATCCTGTTTCATGCGAAAATCGCATGAAATATTGCTAGTCTGGTGTGGGTAAACATAGGCTGCACTGCACTGATAATTTGAAAATTCGATCGCTCATCAGCCTAATGAATTTACCTTTCCGTTCAGTCAGTTAATACTTTTCCTTTTAGCGTGAGATGTGGAAATGGGGAGTTGCGGACGAAGAGATCATTACATGAGGAAAAGAAGTGTAAAAACAATTAAAATCTGTGAAAGGAACAGATGAATCAACACATCGAAAAGGTTAGTATAACATTTTTTAATTCAGCTGTCATTTTACGGTTTCAGGGATACATGATTAGATATCTAAGCAAGCGTAGTCTGAAAGAGATTGTGTACTTCTGTTGCTTTCCATAATGTGACACAATTTAATTTTAAAAAAGGCAAAAAACGAAGACTTCTCTGATTTTCCTAACTAAGTCCTAGTTAAGTGAATACAAATTTCCAAAATTTTCCTTGCGGAATGCGACAGACAACTGTATTCATTTATGTAGGATATTTATGTAAAGGACATCGGTCATAAGAAAAATCTATGATACAATAATTATGAAAACCTTCCCTTGCAGGAAACCGCTCGCAATAACACACATTCGTTTACTCCATTCAAACATTATTTGACCTTTTTCCTGCCAAATAGTATCACTTCCCCGTCTTCCAAGTCAGTAAAAAGCGGTATTGTTGCAAAATATGAAGTCCGTCGACATGACTGAAAATTACAGAAAGACATTAATGGTTTATCAATGAAACAAAAACAGTTATACTACAATGATATGCATTTTGCAGGTTTTGACCCAATATTGATAAACAACAAAATAATTTCATCAATATGTTTAGCTGATGTTAACTTGCACAGATTCGCTTTACGAATTTATCCCTGTTCCTATAATGGTATTAAGCTATTGTATCCCACATACTACAAACTGTTTTTATCTAGATGTCTTCATCACCAGTAGTCTGTACAAATAGACGAAAAGTCGTTTGTTTACTTTTCTTATGTTACAATCACAGGTATTATCTTTGAAGTGGCCAATGTATCTCCATGCCATGAACCGTTACCCCTGGCGACACATGTGCAAAGTTCAACAGCTCGAATCAAGCAAGGAATCGAAAGTTGTTTTTCATACAGATGTCAACATAATCGAAAATGGAAGTTTGCATGCTCTGTTAGAGGCTGTACACCTAGCCTACGATAGACATACCCATGGGTGTTGAGTCCAGATATGATATGGTTGTGTATTACACAAGGCCTTGGATTCCACATCAACCAGAATTCAGATCAGCTAAGGAGCATGTTTTTCAAATTCTCTGGGAAGAAAGAGATAACGGTCAGAAGAGATGATTTTGTGAAGAGCTTGGCAACCAATCCATGGCCAGAAGTATTTGACGAATTTTCACAGAAGATCAAAGATGAAATAGGCGTGATAAGACTGATAACTCCGAATTTCATCACAACTGGGCCGATGGAAAAGGCAGTTGGTGATATTGCCTTAATGGGTGCTATGCAGTCATTTTTGATTACTGTTTCATGACTTTTTGTGGCATTCCCTGTATTACACTGGAAGGCACAAAGGAAGACTGGATGGCGATACGGAGAAAGCAATACAGCTGGAAAAGTATGACCTCAAATGGTGGACTGATGATTTACTACTAATTTGGATCAATTTGTGACCGCTGCAAGTGGGAGTGTCGACAAAACTTTCTGGTCCAGTATTTATAAGGTTGGTAGAACTGAATGGAATGAATGTGGAGAATTCAATTTATATGGTAATACTTTACTCACGACGCTAGATTCTAACACTATAGTACTGTATTTGAACTTTATAAGGATTATCCATGTCCCTGAACATTAGCAAATTGCTGTCTTCCAGTTTATACAGTGATGTTTTTAGTATGGCAGTAGTTGAAATTTCAATCATTTCAAAGTTTTTTGATAATTTTCATTTATCTAAAAGTTACCCTTTTCCTGATTATCTTATTTCTTTACCAGAGAGATGATAGTTCTGGTGGGCCATATATTACAGGATGGATCATAACACTCTTTCCATACTTATTTGAAGGATGGTGGCTTTGCAAGAAATGAATATTTAGACAAATGGTCTGCACAACGGATGCTCTTTGGCGTAACAACCGACTGCTTCACATCTGGCCTGTCAATAGCGCCATATGTATGGGAATACATGAACAAAGCGTTCAAGATGCAGTTTGTAGGAGGATTCATGGCAGTTTCTCAAGATCAAAAGACATTTGCTGTTAGACCTGAGTTGGGCTGGGCAGTTGTAGGAGATGCAGACACAAAATCAGGAAGAGACTTGCTTGTTGCTGGCACCTGTGTGTTGTTGGGCGATGTAGATATAGAGACTGGGTGAGTAATTGCTGAATAGAGAAGTAGGATATGCTGATACAAATATTTGCACGATATCACGTGGTTATCTTCCGAAATAAAATATTGTGCACTTTCATAAGATTCCCATTGTTCGTGCTGTATAAACAACCGACGCTTCAACATCTAAAGCTAATCAAACAATGTTGAACTGGTGTGTTTGGTATGTTAGCTACTCGGAGATCCAAAACGTAGTATAACTGGAACGGGCATTTCAAAAGCAGAGGGAAGTACAAAACAAACAAGCGTTCAAAGAATCTGAACATCTTTTTTGAAAATTTGAGGTGCACTTGTTAAAATTATATCTTCACAGGCCTTAAAAAGTAGAATTCATTAACCATCTCTGAGATAACTTCAAGAACATCTCAAGTTTTCACAGATGTTTATATGCCATAAGTCTTTTCCTTTAAAACCAAGCCTTGCATTTTAAATCATGATTTAATGGGAAATGAATGTCCTGTGTGGCCTTTGCCTTAAAACGTTTGAAAAGAGGGCAAGATAAGACGTTATTTATTTGAAGACACCTGGTAGCCTTGGTTAGACTACAGTGGCAGTACCACGCAATGCCCATATCAACGAGCTATACCATATACCATATTCAAAAATAATCTTAAATAATATTGCCCAAACGAAATGTGCTGATGCAAACGTCAATTATTGAATCAAGAAGGGAAAACGGGGACCCTGATTTAGCAAAATATTCGAATAATTACAAATAGTAGTTTATCACGTTCTCATTTAATACGATTCGTGTTTTCACAAGTCGTACAAGCAGTGTGAGTTGCAAAAGTAGGTCATAGGGGCATATCCTGAAAATCATGTTCTTGTTTTCATTATTTGCTCAATCAATCTAAACTGCCACGGTAGGTCGTAGAACAGTTCCTCATTTTATAAGCTTCGGCTTTTCATGATTAGCTCAAGCACTCTAAACTGCCACGGTAGGTCGTAGAACATTTACTCAGTTTATCAGCTTCGTCTTTCATAATTTGCACAAGCACTCTAAACTCACGATAGGTCGTAGAACATTTCCTCATTTTGTCAGCTTCGTCTTTTCTCTATTTGCACAAGCAATCTAAATGTTACGGTAGGTGGTAGAATATTTCCTCATAACATGATTGGAACCAATTCGGGATAATTGGAAAGTAAACGAATGTCGGTTCAATCTGCAAATATAAGCTCATCTGCCTTCGTCTCTGAGCAATGCACTTGTTTTTATGAGTAAATTGTAATATTGCAACATTCAATTCTCCAAAATTAGTTCCAATTATCTTTCATTTTATCAGCTTCGTCTTTTCACTATTTGCACAAGCAATCTAAACTGCCACGATAGATAGTGGGAAAATTTCCTCATGTAATCATGTTCCTCTTTTCACAATTTACACACTATTAAGGTAGTATGCACCTCGAAAGTGAAAGACTTAAACTTTTGCTCACACTTTTCTCAAGGAATCGTTCAATCATTCTCTTTCAAAATCAAGATTAAAGATAGGGGTCACCATGCAAATTTTGGTATTAGAGAAACAAATTAACCCAAGATTTACCGATATTAGAAATTCAAAATGGCCGCCATCCCTGTGTTAACTCTATGGAGAAAAATAAAAATTTTCGAATTTCGAAAAACTAAGCCGATGAAAAGTTTTCTTTCATCAAGAGCTTTAAAATGAATCCCCATATGTGGTGTATCAGAAGAGAATTGTAAAAGTTTGAGAGTCCGAATGTCTGTCCCCGAGGTGCATTCTACCTTAACTGCCACGATAGATAGTAGAGCATTTCCTCATTTTACCAGGTTTGTCTTCTCTCAATTTGCACAAGCACTCTAAACTGCAACGGTAGACAGTAGCACATTTCCTCATGTTTCATTTGCAATAGCTATTCTGTTCATCTGACCTCTCTGGTTTTACTAAAGAAAATAAACTAAGATCCGGTTTTATCAAACCTCATTCAGAATTTACTTTTGAGTGGCGTTTCCTCAACGAACAGTGATATGCATAATATCGTTCTTCCGTTTGACAGTATCTCAAATCTTGCAATCTGTCCTGGTGACAGTGAGCATATAAATATGAGTGACCGGCCACTCTCTCTATATAGCCAGTCTAGGTTGGGTATGTAACGACATAGACGTACACACAAACAGTTTATTGTGTGCAGTGATTCCACTTATCTTTAAACTACGCTCATAGCTCAGATAATCCAAAAATCCCAATCTTTGAAAGTGTATTGTTTCTGACTTGAGCTACCGGCCTAGGATGACGAAGGCGTTACACTCTCCTATCTTTT